>NC_063044.1:1857036-2094536 GCF_018812025.1 Megalobrama amblycephala | reverse complement strand
TTTGGTCCATGGCTTATAACTATTAAACAAAGACTTTTTAAAAATCTCAGTGGGAAACACACTTTTGAAACCAAGGCCACTGAAAATGATAGCAGGCGTTGTTTCGCTTTATTAGGGTTTTTTAAGCATCCCCTAATGTGACGATCACTTTAAAGCAGTGGATCTCAACCGTTTTGACTTCAAGGCCCCCCATTTTCCACAACAACATTTGTCCCCCCACTAGCAATTTCTACCCAATATTTTAGAGACAAGAAGGATGCATTTCCATTACAAAAATAACCAATTACTAAGAAAATCTTGATTTTAGCTTATTTTACTGCTTGTTTGTCTTATTTTAAATAATTAAGTCAACTTGAGTCCCTCTTGGAAGAGGAGGGGAGGCCATCTTGAGGCCCCCAGTTTTGAACCACTGCTTTAAAGGAACCTTCTTCCTAAAATATTAAGGCAGTTATGTATTTTTATGTTTAAAGACTCATTTAAACTGTGTGAGAAAGTATTACAAGTGGACATCTGTGCGTTTCTTTGCCACAGAGGAACCGATGAGCTGCTGGGTGTGATGGACAGAGTGCACATCGTCAATTCCACTCTGGGAAAAGCTCTGGGAGGTGCTGCTGGTGTGTATATCTTACATTTCTAGATATTAAACATCACCCAAACAGCTTACATAGTCAAGCTACAATAGCTATGTATTCATCCAAAGTAGCGAATTTAACTTTAACATTACATAAAACATTTGCGAATAAAGCACTGTTTCCATCCCATGTGTTCAAGAGAACAAAATCGTCACTTGCTGGGAAATTGATGCAAAATATATGTTACAAAAGTGGAAGTAGCTACAGTCACTGTAGCTCTTTTTTTTTTCTCCATCATAAATGACTTGCGTCTTAGAGCGCAGACGAAACGCAATAATCTGTAGTTCAGAGGCCAGGTGTTTGTGAACGCAATCATGTGAGACACCTCTGGGAAGTCATTAACAAATCATTCTGATGACAGACTTTGGCTCAGGCGTTTCAGAACGATTAAACCAACATTTGAGTGCTGTGCAATGAAACTGATCAGCTGGTTAGTCCAGTTATCCAATCATAGCCACTGTTGAGGAAAAGTCACTTGAGTTTTTTTTTTTTTTTTTAATTATTATACATCGAGGGATTTATTTGGTAAATGTGCATCTATTCACATCTTGCCATTTCCATCCAGTGTTTTTTTTTTTTTTTTTTAATGCAATTTGAAAATTATCCCATGATTTACTCACCCTCAAGCCATCCTGGTGTATATGACTATCTTCTTTCAGACGAACACAATCAGAGTTATATTTAAATATATCCTGACTCTTCTTAGCTTTATAATGGTATTGAACGGAGGGTGTGTTTTAAAGCCCCCCAAAAATGCATCAATCCATCATAAAAATAATCCATACAGTACCAGGGGGTTAGTAAAGACCTTATGAAGTGAAGCAATGGGTTTTTGTAAGAAAAAATAATCATATTTAAAACTTTATTAACTGAAATAACAAGCTTCCTGCAGACGGCCAAATGCATCGATTTGTGGTGGAAGAGTAACCTCTGACCCGACGCATGACACGTTGACGAATGTGGACGGGCAGAGGATAGAGCAAAACAAAACACCGGTCACGAGTTAAAAGTCTAAAATGAGAAATTTTAAAGAGAAATGTTGGATGATTTCAATATAAGAGAAGAGCAGCTTGAGTTTGTTGCACAGCCCTATTTGTTTGAACCGTGAGAGGCGTCTAAGCTTATGATACTCCTACATCCTGTGTCATAAATCGCGTCTGGGGGTTATATATATAGTGGCTTTAAAATCTCACCCCCCAATCACAACCATTATAAAGCTTGGAAGAGCCAGGATATTTTCAAATATATCTCTGATTGTTTTCGTCTGAAAGAAGATAGTCATATGCACCTAGGATGGCTTAAGAGTGAGTAAATCATGGGATAATTTTCATTTTTGAGTGAACTAACCCTTTAAATAATAAGGCTGAATCAATTTCATTCCTTTCAAACTTATATTTTTCTGATTCTCTGTCAGGTGGTTACACTGTCGGACCCAAGGCTTTAATTGAGCTTCTGAGACAGCGGTCTCGTCCATATCTCTTCTCCAACTCCCTCCCCCCTCCTGTGGTGGGCTGTGCCACCCGTGCTGTGGAACTGCTGCTGGCATCCAACGAAATCGCTCAGTCCATGGCAGCTAAAACCATGAGGTAGGACTGGAGGTGGGAGTCGGCGTTCTGCGATGTTTGCACTGTAGATTCAGTTACACCCTTTAGCTTGTGTCACTGCAGTTATCTTTTGTGGAAAAAAGATAAGCAGGGTTAAAACTAACAGAGTTTGCTTTTCAGTCGGTCTTGCAGTCAAAACAAGCTGACGTTTGCAGTATTCTTGTATGAAAGTATGAATGCGTTTAAGAAGAAAGGATTTTTAGAGTTCACTGAGCTTATGATGGCAGTTCTCAACAGAAGTGCTAACAATGGTCTATTGTGCATCTTTTCTTCTGTGCCAAAGGTTCAGAAACAACATGACCCAGGCTGGGTTCACCATTTCCGGCACAGCTCATCCCATCTGTCCTGTGATGCTAGGAGATGCTCGGCTGGCTTCGCTCATGGCTGACGACATGCTAAAATTGGGTGAGAATTCAGGCATATATGTCGTGCCCATCTAAATTAATATATTTAATAAATTATTCAAGTCCAGCAGCACAGTTTAAAACGTGTTTTTCTCTCTTTGTCATCAGGAGTGTATGTGATTGGGTTCTCCTACCCAGTTGTTCCCAAAGGAAAAGCCCGCATTCGAGTCCAGATCTCTGCGGCTCACACCGATGAGGACATTGATCGTGCTGTAGATGCCTTCATACAGACAGGCAGGAAGCACGGTGTCATTTCCTAATGTCAGAACAGAACGGACAAAGTTGCTGACTGTTAGAGTGAGGCTAAAGTTACATATCAAAGTCAAATTCTTCTAATGCTACTGAGATCAGTGAAGGTCAAAGGGTACTTGTAAATTTACAGTATTGACAGAATAAATGTTTTCTCTAAGATTAATAGTTGCTACTTTTACAGCAGTCTTGTACAGCAGCTTTATACCAAAAGTGTCTTGACTTTTTTCTGTTGAGACATTTGTATTATTTGCTAAATCATGTACAGATCATGCTTATGCTGGAATTGTCCATTAAAAAATGGGTAAACATGAAAAAATAAAAATAAATAAATAAATGAAAAGATGATGCCATTTAATGTCTCCTCTGCTATATCTTATATATCTATATCTATATCCTCTACATTTAGTTATTTCTTTACAGAATGATGACCTTTAAATGGACTACTTACTAAACCAAAGTTACAAGATCTGAGATCTACTCTGTCCCTTATACAGTTTTATAAATCAAAACCTAATTCTAGATGTTTAATAAACAAAAAGCCCAATTTTATGACCATTTACAGCATTTTTTCTTTAATAGTGGGGCATGTTGTCACAATGGAGTCTGTCATTATGTCACAACAGGCCTATTATTAAATATAAATAGTAAAGCAATAAAGGAACACTGAACAATTAAACCTCAGAAATATAAAAGGTAACAAAACATTGTTTTAGCTAATAAATACTGTAATTATTAAATGTATTACATTTTAAACACATAACTTGACATATATGTCTAATACTGTTAGCTTTCAGCTAAAATCTGTCTTCATTATATAGTTTGACTCTTCTGAATGTATTTTGTCATTGTAGTTTTGAGAAAGGTCTCCACTAACAATCATTTATGTTATTTTTTATTTGATATTTATCATGATTAACATTTATTTTCGTATAAATAAGGTTTTGTGAACTGTAAACTGACAAGTCTTCAACAATGCTGATATTCCGCGCCAAACAGAACAGCTAGTTCCGGTCCCTGCACTGTGCTTTGTGTTTTTCCCGCCAGTACTCCGCTTTGGTAGCGCCTTTTTCGTGACGTACCTCGTCATAACGGCTTGTGGACCAATAAGCGGCACGGAAAAGTCACTGTGGGAGGAGTCTGGCTTCAGCGCGAGCTGGGCTGGAGGTTTTGCCGCGAAAGTCAGCGCGCTTGTGTCAGGGAAACACATTGTTGATTCTGACCGACACAGAATATTAGCAATACTTATAATTCAAAACACTGTTTGAAGTGATAGCTTATTGATCGTTTATTACAAGGAGTCCACTCCAGAACATTTGCAGAATGTCGGGATTTGATGATCCAGGAGTTTATTACAGTGACAGTTTCGGTGGAGGTGATGGCATTGGCGATGAGGGGGTCGTGAAACGCAGCCAGATCAAAAAGAAGTTTCGTGAGTTCTTGAGGCAATTTAGAGTCGGAACCGATCGCACTGGGTTCACCTACAAATACAGGTAACGTTATTGTGATATCAGTTTGCTTGCATCCTGGTGATGATTCTTTGTTCACAATGAGGGAGTACGTTTTGAACAATGTGTAATTAAAGTTTCCTTGTGCTAATCGTTGCATATTATATATATATTATTATATATCCTGTTATTATTTTTCCTGAATCCATAATCAATTTGTTGTAGTTTTATTTTGGAGTTATGCGCGATTTGCATCGTTCTTCATCAGAGTGACTCGGTAGAACCGATTTGGAACATGTTTTGTATGACGGAATCGTTTTTGAGTCGGTTCAGTGATCCGAACTGTTCGAAAGAATCGAATGATTTCCTAATGCTATTTTGCGCTAATAAAGTAAGCTATGTGCATACAATGTACCTTTTTAAACTAGGTTTATCATCTTCGTCTGCTATTTTTATTATTGTAATACTTTGTTCCACTGTTAAATGTATTTTTTTTGTTCTCAGAGATGAGCTCAAGAGGCACTATACTTTGGGAGAGTACTGGATTGAGGTGGAGATGGAGGATTTGGCCAGTTTTGATGAAGATCTATCAGACTGTCTTTACAAACTTCCTACTGAGAATTTGCCTTTGGTAAGGACAGAATTACAGAAATAATTTTTCGCATAAATATTGGAAATTTCACAAGACTTAAGTTGGATTTTTTTTTAGCATACGATGTAAAGTAATTATTGGTTATTAATTATATTTTTGATAGGTATTTAATAGGAAATGTAATCAAACTACAATAACAAATTAATAATCAGTTTATTTACAAATTTAATGTATTGCTCTAATTTTAGGTTATGGACTTTCTTAAAGGGTTAGTTCACCCAAAAATGAAAATGTCATTTATTACTCACCCTCATGCCGTTCCACACCTGTAAGACCTTCTTTAATCTTCAGAACACAAATTAAGATATTTTTGTTGAAATCCGATGGCTCCGTGAGGCCTCCATAGGGAGCAATGACATTTCCTCTCTCAAGATCCATAAAGGTACTAAAAACATATTTAATTCAGTTCATGTGAGTACAGTGGTTCAATATTAATATTATAAAGCGACGAGAATATTTTTGGTGCGCCAAAAAAATAAAATAACGACTTATATAGTGATGGCCGATTTCAAAACACTGCTTCAGGAAGCTTTGGAGCATAAATGAATCAGTGTGTCGAATCTGCTTTTCGGATCGCCAAAGTCACGTGATTTCAGCAGTTTGGTGGTTTGACACGTGATCCGAATCATGATTCGATACGCTGATTAATTTGTGCTCCGAATCTTCCCGAAGCAGTGTTTTGAAATCGGCCATCACTAAATAAGTTGTTATTTTGGTTTTTTTTGGCGCACCAAAAATATTCTCGTCACTTTATAATATTAATATTGAACCACTGTACTCACATGAACTGATTTAAATATGTTTTTAGTACGTCATGAGCCTATGAAGGCCTCACAGAGCCATCGGATTTCAACAAAAAAATCTTAATTTGTGTTCTGAAGATTAACGAAGGTCTTACGGGTGTGAAACGGCATGAGGGTGAGTAATAAATGACAGAATTTTCATTTTTGGGTGAACTAACCCTTTAATATTGTTTATGACTTTCCGGGATGCTGTATTATATTTGTGCAATGCATAAGTCCAATTTGAACATTGTTGTTTATAAGATTTTACATTTAATGATGTTGATTGACAGTTGGAGGAGGCGGCGCAGGAAGTGGCTGATGAGGTCACACGTCCACGGCCACTAGGAGAAGAGACCGTACAGGACATACAGGTCATGCTGAAGAGCGACGCCCACCCGTCCTCCATCCGCAACCTGAAAGTGAGAAAATAATGTTATCTTGACAATTACAAAATGAAAATGGGTGGATAGCGGAGTATTTGTTTACTCCTGAGTGTTTATTTGTGCATTAGTGTGCCACATCCATACATCTACAATGAAAACAATTAACATTTTAAGATTTAAAAAAAAAAAAAAAAAAAAATCTACTTATCTCCATCTTTTGCAGTCGGAGCAGGTGTCACGTCTGGTGAAGATTCCCGGTATAATCATATCCTCTACAGCTGTGAGGGCCAAAGCCACCAAAGTGTGTCTTCAGTGCCGCGGATGCAGAGCGGTCATCAGTAACATTCCTCTGCCACCGGGACTGCAGGGTTACGCTCTGCCCCGCAAGTGCAACACGTGAGTATTTTACCAAATGCTCAGTTTAGTTTTAACACGCTTCATTCTGTTTAGGGATTTTCTAGTGCTAACTTGTCTGTAAAACATATTTTTAGTCTGCCCAATTTTGAATATCATGTGACTAATTTTCATCAGTACAAACTTTTATAAGATGGTCTTATTTAAAATTATTTGGTCACACTATTTTAGGGTGTTGCATCAATTAACTGATGTTGTCAATCCATCCCTACTAGATACAGAGAATAGGCATGTTTTTATACCAATTTCCTGTCTTTTTGTCCTGCAGTGAGCAGGCGGGCCGTGTCAAGTGTCCTGTGGATCCGTATTTCATCATCCCGGACCGGTGCGTGTGTGTGGATTTCCAAACTCAGCGTCTGCAGGAAGCTCCTGATGCCGTTCCTCACGGAGAGATGCCACGACACATGCAGCTCTACTGCGACAGGTGGATGGACACAACAACAGCTTCATGTTGTCATGTGATGATTTTTTTGTCTACAGTGTGTCTAATTCATGACTTTCATCTCCCAGGTACTTGTGTGACCGTGTAGTGCCAGGAAACAGAGTAACTGTGATGGGCATCTACTCCATCAAAAAGGTGGCTCAAACCAAAGCCAAAGGTCGCGATAAGGGAGCCGGTGTGGGCATCCGAGCAGCGTACCTGCGTGTGGTCGGCATTGAAGTGGATACTGAAGGAGCAGGTGAGCGTGTGCAAAATATTATGGGAAACGTTTGTCTTGGGTTGAAAATGGCTATTCTCATGTCCTTCTCACCGTCTTTCAGGCCGTGGAGCCACTGGTTCAGTCTCCCCTCAGGAGGAAGAGGAGTTGAGGGCTCTGGCTTCCTCTCCGTCCGTCTATGACTCCCTCGCTCGCTCTCTCGCCCCGTCCATCTACGGAAGCGATGACCTGAAGAAGGCCATAGCGTGCCTTCTGTTTGGGGGCTCCAGGAAGAGGTGAGACAACAGAAGCTGCCTCAACTTCACATTTCTTTTTTCTTTTTTTTCATCTTTCTAATCTGCTCAAAATGGCTTTTGTTAGGTTGCCTGATGGTCTGACACGCAGAGGGGATATTAACTTGTTGATGTTGGGAGATCCAGGCACAGCCAAGTCTCAGTTGCTGAAGTTTGTGGAGAGATGTTCTCCCATTGGGGTAAGACTGTGATAAAGATGGACCATCATTCAATCACAAATGTCTGCTAAATGCCTGAATATAAATATTTCTTGTAATTGAGAATCTGTGTTAAAATGTATGTGTCTGTCTGTTAGGTGTACACCTCTGGTAAGGGCAGCAGTGCTGCTGGTTTGACAGCCTCGGTTCTTCGAGACCCCAACACTCGTGGTTTCATCATGGAAGGAGGTGCCATGGTGCTGGCGGATGGTGGAGTGGTCTGCATTGATGAGTTTGACAAGGTTGGACTTCTTCTAAGCAGTCTGGATATCCTGAACTTGCATATGTTCATGCAGTCTTATGAAATGCTTTGAGCTTTATGCTAAACCATGAAGTTTTTCTTTTCAAAAGATGAGAGAGGATGACAGAGTCGCCATCCATGAGGCCATGGAACAGCAGACCATCTCTATTGCAAAGGTACCAGGCGTTTTGCACTGCAGTAGAAATCCACTATTATTCTCTCATCAAACGGACAGACTCATCAATTTCTTTGTGTGTTTTCACCTAAAGGCTGGCATCACCACCACTCTGAACTCCCGTTGCTCTGTATTGGCTGCTGCCAACTCTGTGTTTGGCCGCTGGGATGATACAAAGGGAGAGGACAACATTGACTTCATGCCCACCATTCTGTCTCGATTCGACATGATCTTCATCATCAAAGACCATCACGACCAACAGCGAGACATGGTGGGTGAACAAAACAATTGCTGCTCATAGACTAAGGTGCGTTCACACTTGTAGTTCGGTTCGTTTGGTTCATTTGGTCCAGACCAAAGAAGAAAAAAAAAACATTTAGTCCTGGTCCAATTAGTGTTCAGATTGGCAATTTTATCACCGAACCTAAAGGCATAGGGATACATTCACAACGTGATTGGTCGGATTTTATGACGTATTGGATATTTTGAGACGGTATTTACCGAACACCCAAAACAATGCTGTGTGCTGAGGTAAATGCGCTCGTTGTGTGTGTGTAGACTACATGTGATGGTATTTTGGCCAGCTGGGAACTCGTGAAGAGCTCATAAAATGTGTAAAGTAGTCAAAACAGTGGCGGGAATCCATCCGTCACATACACAAACAATCTGCTGCGTGGAGACGCGCGTCTGATGCCTGTGATGGGCAAACTCGCGACTATGACGAGAAAAACCGACATGCGTGAGGATTCTGTCCTTTTTAGGGTCTCGTCTTCCTGTTTTTGGTTCGTTTACATGTCTTTGGTCCGTGTTGCGTTCATATATCATTCGAACCGCACCAGAGTTCGTTTGGAAGCGGACGAGACCCATCTTTAAGCGGTCTCGGTCCGCTTGTTTGGTGCGCACCAGGGTTCGGATGGCAGCGTACACATATGTTCAAATGAACTGCACTAACCGAGCAATCGCACCAGGGTTCCTTTTAATCGAACCAAACATGACAAGTGTGAACGCACCCTAACTCTTTTCCCGCCAGAGTTTTTTAAATTTATTTTGTTTTACAAAGTTGCCAGCCACCGCCATTGTTTTTGATCATTTTTATAGAAATGTAATGGCTCTAGAATATTTTGTGGTATGAATATCTGAACATGCAATATATCAAAAAAAGTTGAATTCTAGCTTCATGCATTTTTTTGGTCAACACTTGAATGTGGGTACATTGAACATTTTGAACAAAAATCCCCTTGAAGACTACAACATGCATAAGCAATGCTTTTATCACTTGTTTCTGCTCCTTTTTTGCTTGTGTTTTGATTTGGAGACTCTTTAAAATGATGTGTAATAGCGCCCCCCTATTGTGGAAAATTCTCTCAGTGGCTGGGAAAGATGTTTTAAATGTTTAAATTATTTCTTGTGAGCTAATGCTCATGCCTGTGTGTTTTTCTTTAGACTTTGGCCCGGCATGTGATGAACGTTCACTTGAGCGCTCAGACGCAGACGGAGGGTGTGGAGGGAGAGATTCCTCTGGCCATGCTGAAGAAATACATTGCCTACGCAAGAGTGTAAGTCTGGGTCAAGATAACATGTGCAAATAATTTATGAAGTACAAAAAAAGAGCTACAGTGGCTTCCCCGATTGCAGCAACTTCTGTTTTTATTAGATGTTTTTTGGCAATTTCCCAGGAAGTGGTGATTTTCGTGGCTTTGTATGGAAACATTGTCTATCAGAATTAAAATGCTTTGTCAACTCACAAACAGGAAATGTGGACCACGTCTGTCTGCGGCCGCTGCGGAGAAACTGAAGAACAGATACGTATTGATGAGAAGCGGAGCGAAGGAACACGAGAGAGAGATCGACAGACGTGCCTCCATCCCCATCACTGTCAGGTAACAACTGAATTCAGTATTATGGCACCTGTTTTTACTCATTTTGTTTCTCAATATGTGTATTTATACAGCCAGAATTTAGAATGGAGCACAGTGGCATGTAGTACACAGATTATACTTATTCACCAGTCGGTATGCAGTACCATTGCTTATCATTTCATACATAGCGCTTGTCTAGCAGTTTTTATGAAGTTATTATTAACTTGATGATCATTTGTCGTCCTGCAGGCAGCTGGAGGCTGTGGTGCGCATTGCGGAGTCTCTCGCTAAGATGAAGCTGCAGCCCATCGCTGGAGAGGAAGAGGTGGATGAGGCTCTGAGACTCTTCCAGGTGTCCACGCTAGACGCGGCCCTGTCCGGCAGTCTGTCCGGTAAGTGTTGGTCTTTTAAAGCAGAGAATAGACTGTAATATTACACATAGCTGCAGATCCCTATGGAGAATTAGGCCTGCCACTAAAAATAAATGAAGTAGTAATCAATTTAAAGGGATAGTTTACCCAAAAGTGAAAATTATCCCATGATTTTCTCACCCTCAATCAGCCAGTTTATCATTATTGAGCCCCTGAACTTTTTAGCCTCTATAAATGTAGCTGGAGAGTCTGATGTATGCTGTATGTCTGTAGGTGTTGAAGGATTTACCACTCAGGAGGATCAGGAGATGATCTCTCGCATAGAAAAACAGCTGAAGAGACGCTTCGCCATCGGATCCCAGGTGTCTGAACACAGCATCATACAGGATTTCACCAAACAGGTGTGTTAAAGCTCCAGGAGTTGATCACAATTTGCCTAACTTCTCACATCACTATTATTTATTGTCAGTGTGTAATTACGTTGTCTGTTCTTTTAACAGAAATACCCAGAACACGCTATTCACAAGGTCCTTCATCTGATGATGAGGAGGGGTGAACTGCAGCACCGCATGCAGAGGAAGGTTCTCTACCGGGTCAAGTAGAGAGATGTGTGATTGTTTCACGCGCAAATCTGCCAGCAGAGCCTGGCATCTAAACACAGATGTGCAGACTGAAGCCACCGCAGAAATTATATACAATTCAGATTTATTGTACATAGTTGTCTGGACACTCTATTGCTGGAGAAATGTCCGGTTTATCAATCTACCCGTTTGCTGAGAAGTTCTTCTCATCTTTTTGTCAGTGCTTGGTATGCTTTATTGTCGTCATGTGGTTTTTCAATGAAAAAGAATGCTTCATCACAAATCTAATCTGTCACTCGTCAAAGTAAAGATATGAATTTTGTATGGATAACATAATAAAGCAATTTAAAAAATGAATATTTGCGTCTGTCTTGTAGCAAAAAAGACATCAATTTTGATTTTTTTTATAAAGTTACATTTTATTGTATTTTTCAAGAATACATAGAAAACAATTGCATATTTATAGACAGATAAAAAAATATATTTGTTGAATGCACTAAATTTTGGATAAAAGCATCTGCCAAATGTATAAATGTAAATGCACATATTCTAGAAGCTGGTACATATTTTAAAGAAAAATATATGCTGACATGATACATTTTAAAGTTATTTCTAAATGACTTTTTGGATCACTTGAAAATGTGCTTGATTTATTACTGAGTGCATGTTTTATAATATCCATGATTAGTGTTGGTTAAAGATCAGCCTGTAGATTTGACCTATGGCATTAAGATGTAACACACAAATAAAAATAAAAAAAGTGCTGAATCAAAAAGCATAAACTCCCATTCCAACAGTTGCCAAAGTGATTCCCACACCTAACGCAAACTGGAGAATCGGAGAGTTTGAGAAGGTTCTTGATTGACTTTGGGATGCTGTGTCACTTCTTTTTTCACCTAAACAAATAGAATATGGCAATTATTATATATATTTACTATTTCTAAGCAATTTCACTTATTATTTTATACTTACTTGAAGCTTCCTCTGTGATGCTCAGCATTTTCTGAAGATCATCAAAAACCTGTTTGAAATGACAAATACAAACATTGCATCAATGTTTAAAATCTATCTGTCCATCTATCCATCCATCCTTCTCAAAAGTTAGGGGTCAGTAATATTTTGTAATGTTTCTCAAAGAAGTTATTCTCACCAAGGCTGCATTGATTTGCTCAAAAATGCAATAAAAACTAATATTTTGAAATATTACTATTTAAAATGACAGTTCTATTTCATTATATTTTTTTAAATGTATTTTTTTTTTTATTGTGATGGCTGAGCTGAATTTTTGCTTTTGATCAATCTAATGCATCCTTGCTGACTAAAAATATTACTTTCTTACTACTACTATTTATAAAAAAGAAATAAAAAAAAAACTGAACAGACCCCAAAGTTATTATATATATATATTATATATATATATATATAATTTTTTTTATTATTATTTATTTATATATATATATATATATATATATATATATATATATATATATATATATATATATATATATATATATATATATATATATATATATATATATATATATATATATATATATATATATATGAAGAGTTTCGTTGCAAAACGATAGATAAAACATGATTAGATATTTCTATTATATAAGTTATGAAGGTTTAAATCAAAACAAACCAACTGTCAAACCAAAATTCATTCAGACACCTTGAACATTTCATTCATTAATACAGTTTATTCACTATAACTAAAATATGACAAGATCTCAGAGATAAACTGTATCAGGAATCTTAATTATGTCAGATAACACTTAAGCAAAACATGGTCAGGTCAAAGTGTCTGAATAATTTTTGGTTCTAAATTTGTATCAGTTTTACTGGTAGTCCACTGTATGAAGAATTTTTGGGTATAATATATCACAGTTTATTTTGATATCCTCACTTACATAAATGAACTATAGTGCCCTGCATCCACTAGTAAAAAATAAATAAATAAAATAAAAAGAAATCTAGTGTCTGAATAATTTTTGGTTTGACTATATACATTTTTTTCTGTTATATACATATAAGTTTGGGGTAACAGATGTTATATATATATATATATATATATATATATATATGGAAAGGAAATAATATATATGTATAATGTGTCATTGCTTACCTCAATGTTGAACTCAAAAGCTCTGCTTGCCTCGTCCAGCACTTCCTGTCTCTGCTTGTCTGTTAACTCAATGCTGTTCATTCTGCTCCTGTACAGCTGCTTGAATCTATTGGGGCTCGTCACTCCAGGAAATGAGAAGAATGCGATTCCCTTGATGCCACTCAGTCCCAAGGATTTCTGGGTAATTTTGCCCAGCACTTGGCCTCCTGACAGATCACCGAGATAGCGTGTATAGGCATGTGCCACCAGAAGATTTGGACTGTTCTTGCCAATCTAAAGGGAACAGAGAGCACTGAATTAGAATGAAAATCACTGGAATGGAAGAGCGTTAAATGCTCCAATTTCACATCCTCTTGCGTTCCACTTAAAGAGATGATTCACAGACTCGCCTCTCTCAGTCTCTGTGTGTATCTGTGTGTGGCGGCAGGCACTGTTATTCTCTTCCTCCAGTGGGGTCCAAAGAAGTGCTCCAGGTCCAGCTCCAGAGACTCCAGTCTGGCCAGCTCCTGAGGGAAGTAGACGGGCTGAACGGCAGGATGGTCGGCGTTCCTGTCCAGCTCTTCCTCTAGCGCTCGGTAGATCTCATACAGAGAACACAGCAGAAGCTGGAAACATTAAACAAAAATTATTACACACGACACAGATGAAGTTAGCTGTTAGTACAAGGCACTATAGAACCTATATATTATTATTATTATACATTTTATTTATAGGTGCCTTACATGACACTCAAGGACACCATACAATTAAAAAAATAAAAATAAAATAAAAATCAACAATAAACAACAATTAATCATTATTACAATCAAGACAGACTTGAGACAAACTATATTAAGGGTTCTGTCGCTTCATATACAGAAGCTTTTAGGGGTTCTCATTATGGGATCATTTTATGGATTTAGTTTTAATTAATTTTGTTTTAATTGTAATTACATTTTACGAATTAAACAGCTCATAAACATACTTCATTACTAGACAAAAATGAAATAACCTGTTAAACATGAAGGTATTATGGAGTCATTTAAGACATTTCTCCTTATATAGAAACATTTTGGCATAAGGTGTTCTTTAAATCTAAGTCAAGAACCCTAGAGTTCTAATTAGAACCCCACTGAACCTTACAAAAGAAGTTCTGACTTCTTGTTGAAGTTCCTCAGACTTCTTAACGCCATTTATTATGATTAGTGATAATGTGGAAATCTATTGATATCGTTTAACTGATATTCAATCTATTATTTTAAACTTTTTACATACATTATAGTTCATACATTTAAATTTATAGCCTTCAATTTGCTGATTAATCGATTATCAAAATAGTTAGGTACAGCAGATGGTATTACTGTGTTACTTTCATAGACCATGGCGTTGAATGATTACTAATTTGATGCTCCATGGAATTTATATAGTATAAGATATTTAAAATACCCTGTTTTATCATGTTACATTTCTGAACAACCATACTGCTATGTTACATGCCCAAAAAAAGTATCACTTCTTATGGTAATTTTTGGTATTTTGTATTTGTTAATATTGTAAGCTTTTGGAATGTTTTAAAACACAATACCTAATATTTTCCTGAAAAACTTTTATTTAAACCCCTTTATTGTTTCATATAGGCCTATTTTTTACATGTTAAAGTCACATATATTTGTCTGCATCCTGATTGTGAATGTATGGTCTTTGTGTAGCTGTACCTTGTACTGCGTTTGTGTGATCTGTCCTTTCTGGTAGTTGAGCATCAGTTGTGTGTTCTCAGCTCTCACGTGACTGTCTTTGGTGGCTACTTTTATCTGCTCAGACAGATCACTGCGGAGAAAACATGGCACAATCACTCATCAGCAGTCTAAAAACTGATTTATACTTATGCTTTTAAGAATCACTGACTCGACTTTACTTCAGGCTTCAATGCTGCAGTATAATAATCACTATGAGTTTCATTCGATGATTATTGGCTGAATGAAAATAATAAAAAGACATGTTTTTTTTACCTGCCAGTGCTATCTCTTTGTTTGCTTTTCGTGGATTCCATCTCTAAAACAACAAATATTTGTTATTAAATCTCATAAAGTCCACTGTAACAGATTTAAATGAAGTTTTGTCGTCTTACTTGCAGTGTCGAAGTCCTTGTTGTGTTTCTTGCTGTGTCTCTCTTGTCTTCACAGTGTTCACAGAGGCTGTGATCTCCCTGTCCTCCACACTTCATTTTTATACCATCTCCTTCCCATCTGAGTCACTACATTTGTGGAAAAGGGAAGTGAAAATGTCGAGGTAGTTCCACATGCTTTCACTAACCATGACTGGACGTTTTCTTCGACCGAGAAATCTCAATGGTTTCTCATGACAAAGCAATGAGAGTCACATGACATGAGACCAGTTTGAGTCAAGGTTTATATGGGTTATTAAGTTAGAAAGTGTGTTGCAAAGTATGCAATTAAGCGTACAAAGTCTAATAAAGCTTTAAAACAATGTGTTGTGGGCACTTTTATAGTTTACGCTGATTTCATGACTGTACAGTTTCTTTGTTGGCGTGGTTCTCTAAACATGACACAGCAAAACCTCAAAACAATGACAGTGTAGTTTTAATTTTTTGTAATGCACTGGTTAATTTCAGGTTATTAAATATACATATTGTAGATAAAAATCTTAATATAAAATATTTTAAATATCTTCAAAAAATCATTTAGAAAATACTTTTACATTTTCTCTATTTTATACTTCCACTAGTTCATTTAATTGATCTGCCAACAGTAGACATACATGCATGCAATCTTTGTTAAACAAATACACACAAATGACACGGATAAAACAATAAAAAGGAAACATCTGAAAGGCTTTTGAAAAGTGGAAAAAAAATGATGAGTGTATAATAACAGTTTTAATGTTTTTTTTTTTTTTTATAAAAAAAGAATATAAAAAGGAAAGTTTACTTTAAAAACATTAAAATACTTTAAAAAAAAAGAGTTGAAAATAAAAACAAAACACTGGATGCATTTAAGTGGGCGTGAACTATTTAGCCACGCCCCTCTTGCCTCTCATTGGTTCACGTTCGACGTCCATCTCTTTCGTGACGTCAAAAGTACGCTCTGTCTTCTGTCTGTGGAAGATGTTATGAAAACCGTGCAATCGCAAAGATGTAGTTTACGAAATGCCTGCCTATTATTTTCATATTTTCTGTTACTAAAGGATCGCAGGAGCAGCTGTAGTTGACGGTAGGTTGATTTAATGGCAGTATATTTACACTATACTGTGTTTTTCGCTCTTGCATGTGTTGGATGTTGCCGCATCCCCAGTATTGGAACAGGGAGCCATAATTGGCTGTATCTGTAAACATGTACCTATATATAAAAAGTAATATATATTGTGTATTAATTTATAGTTTGTAGTTCTATTCTCAATTACTGTGTTTACCTTTATGCTTAGTTATGTATTTATTTCTTATGCTTTATCATATGAAGTAGTTATAGTTTAAAGGCTTGCTATTTTCTGCATATGCTGTTAGTTTTTAAATGATGTAATGATTTTAAGGTAAACCTCCTATTACATGTAGAGCTTTAATCTGTTATTTGTATTTCCATCCCAAGGCCCCATGAGTGTGATCCAGCCTCTCTTCAGGCTCCTGTGTGTCCTGTCCCTGGCCACTTCTGCTTCTGGTCTTCATGGCCAAAATAAGACCGTGAGCCATGAGTACTGTGTGCTGGGAGCTGGACCTGCAGGGCTCCAGATGGGCTACTTTCTGTCCCGGAGCCAGAGAGATTACATCATTCTAGAGAGAAACACAGGACCAGGCAGCTTCTTCAACATGTACGTGAGATCTGAATGACAAACAATGTTTTCTTTAACTGAGATAGAATAATTTAGACTAGGAATGAAAACTATTGCAGTAAAAAGGGAACATAACTAAGCAAAATATACGTTTATGGCATTTTTTTTTTCAATTTTAATTACATATTATATAACATGCAACATAATTAAAATATAATGCATCTTAAGATTTATTAATATAACTTTATTGAAGTTGAACCATCTTAATTACTGTATTCCTTTCAGATATCCTCGCCACAGAAAGCTCATCAGCATTAATAAAATATACACTGGGAGGCGGAACAAGGAATTCAACTTGCGTCATGATTGGAACTCCCTGTTGAGTGACAGGCCCGACCTGCTGTTTCAGCGAATAAGCCGGGAGCTTTACCCCAATGCTGATGACTTCCCACGTTACCTCTCAATGTTTGAGAAAGAGCTGGGACTGAAGGTTAAATATGGAGCTGATATAGGGAGAATTCAAGCATCAGAATTTAATGGAAACCGGGGATACATCCTGTCTGATCAGAATGGTGTTAATTATCAGTGCAGGTATAGTAACTACATTTTTAATTGAATATTTGTCACTTTCATATGCCCTCATAACTTTTTTTTTTTTAATGTAATTTAATTTTTTTTTTCTTTGTCTCTATAGTGTCCTGTTGGTGTCTACAGGCCTTTGGGTTCCCCAGCAGGTGGATTTTCTTGGCTCTGACCTCGTGGAGGGTTATGAGTCTATTCCCACTGATCCTGAGGAGTTTAAAGAACAAGCTGTGTTAATCCTCGGCAAAGGAAACTCCGCCTTTGAGACGGCACAAAGCATCTTGGGTAGAGCCAGCCGGATTCACTTGTATAGTCCCAGCCCAGTACGTCTCGCATGGCAGACACACTACGTTGGAGACCTCAGGTATTTAATCCGCTCTAACTCATTGCATAAAGCATAAAATGAATGTTTTCAAGTACGCTTATATCTGCAACCAAAAATTCACAAGTGATTTGTCCAGGTAGGATTAACGTTTTCATCCTATTCTTCTCAACCAACCCTTCTAACCCTTCCACTAATATCAGAGGGCACTGATTGGATGATTGGCAATCAGTGTTGCCAAGTTATCCAAAATAGTGGTTATCCAAAAGTTATCCAAGTTATCCAAAATCTACTTTTAAGTTGTTTCTGTGAGTTCATACCTGCGCAACAATGTACAATTTTGGTGCTCCAACACCCCCCCATCCTGGATGTACAGTGGAGATTTCAGCTCCCGGCTGAGAAAATTGCATTGGGCTATTTTTGCGCAATTTTTCATTGGCTACAGACCTGCCAACCGTGATTATAATGTTGTTCCAGGATCAAAAAATGTATGTAATCCAGGAACATTTCATACTTGGCTCATGCCAACATAAAGTCAAATTCACTTTATGACCTTTTATGACTTTCTCATATTTCTGACTTTTTTCCCCCTCACAATTGTGAGTTTATAGGACAATTAGGACTTTGTTTCTTCTAAATCAAAATATTCTCTCACCTTGCTCATCTTATGAGTGGACATTTCTCTGAGCCCACAGCAAGTGACATGGAGAACACAAACGAATGAAAATCTGAGGCAAAATAGGATTTTATGTTTTATTTTGAAAATGTAACATTAACATGACAGCAATTGGAACATAGCCATTGTTAAGAAACATATAAAGCAAAACATAAATGTGCTAAATAAAATGTAAACATATTTCCAATATCGGCTAGCAGCTTGCACATCCCTACTTCATGCATCGCTGTACTGTAGGCAATGGATGTTTTTTGCCCACAAAATTTCGCTAGTGTTACTGCACCTTAAGTCGAAATTAACATTTCTTAAGTCGAAATTAAAGTTGGCATGAAACGGAAGTTGCGATAGTCTTTTCTTCCATATTGTGATGAATATCCAAGTGAAACTGGATATTCTGGAATGAGAATGTAGGGCAGGACTGGATTTCATCTTTTGGGAATTGATTGGATCGTAGGAAGTTGGGCGTTTCTAACTAAATTAAGGTAGATCTGCCAGTTTGTAGTCAGTTGTGAGGATATTTAGGGTACATTTACACTAAAACGGTATACTAAAAATGAAGAAAAAAAATTCCTTTGCTTTTTTCGCGTACATGCAACAGCATTTTCAAAATGATCCCCGTTCACAAGGATCCGCGGAAATGACTAAAAATGCTTAATTATTCATGCCATGCCAGTAGATGGCGATATAACTTTGTAATAAACACTTAATGCCTATAGACGTTACCATTTTCACAAATTTGCGTTTTTGTAGTTTATACGGAGACAATGACAGTATCGGTTTCAAAAGCTTGCGCTTTCATGGCCGCAACAACGCTGTTGTCGTGAAAATAAACGACCAAAACACATAAAAAGTTTTCAGTTTATAGTTGAAAACGGTTTTGTTAAACGGCCCCTTAGTCTCACTCTCCGCCAAGACACACGTCATGAAGAGAAGAAATATCGTTTGGAGGGGGAGGGGAGGTTAACATTTTTGATTAAAGATTACGAGTGCACATGAATTTTTAAAAAAATAATGACATCCATAGATAAATCTTTTATAATAAACACTGCAACATTCTAAATTCAAGAATTGTCTGTTTTGATTTCATGGTGACTTTACCATTTCTGTTTTTAGGGCAGTAAATAATGAGCTATTAGACACGTACCAGCTGAAATCTCTAGATGGTCTAGTAGAGGGACGACTGGAGGATATTGCCATTGTTCATAGAGGAAAAAATGGTGGGAAAAGGAGCACAGCAAAGAAAAGAAGTCGAACATCGACGGAGGGAAAGGAGCCGCTGTATTTAACTCTGACTGAACTGCTTGATGACCAGAACGGCAAGAACATTTCAGAGGTCACCGGTCAAAATCTGCCTGGTTACCACACTGATAACTTCTCCCTCAGACAGCCGTATGACCGAGTGATCCGCTGCCTGGGCTTCCGTTTTAACTTCTCAATTTTTGATGGGTAAGATATGAACAATTACATTTATGAATATGAATTATTTTCAGTTTGACAAAATATTTTCATTATTGATCCAGATCTGCACGGCCGCCCCAAAGCAGCGGTGCCCGAGGCCGGTTGCCAGGCGTAACAGCCTGGTATGAAGGCAGAGGGACACCCAACATGTTTGTCCTGGGTACGGCAGCCCACTCCAGAGATTATCGTATGTCTGCTGGTGGATTTGTTCATGGGTTCCGCTACACTGGTAAGGATTACGCCTCACTTAAACATAACTTTTCACGTTTGTCATAAGAACTTAGGAGGTCATATTAAAGTTTCTCTGTTTTGCTACTACAGTTCGTGCCGTTCATAAAATCCTGGAGCAACGCTACCATAACATTGCCTGGCCCGCTACAATATTACCCATCAGTCAGCTGCAGTCTTGGATTCTTAAGAGGGTGAATGAAGCTTCTGGACCGTACCAAATGTTTGGAGTTCTTGGGGACATGATTTTACTGCGAGGGTAAGAGATGCATGTACAATATGTCATATCTGATTGTCAATCAGTCAGCTGATGAAATATTCAAAATATTTAAAAATTATTAATGAAATGTCTTCTGCTCACCAAGGCTGCATTTATTGATCACAAATACAGTCAAAAATAGTAATATTATGAAATATTATTGCAATTTAAAATAACTTTTCAATTTGAATATATTTTAAGTGTTATTCCTGTGATCAAAGCTGAATTTTCAGCATCATTACTCCAGTCTTCAGTGTCACATGATCCTTCAGAAATCATAATGATATGATGATTTGATGCTTAAGAAACATTTATTGTTACTATCAGTGTTGAAAACAGTTGTGCTGCTTAATATTTTTGTGGAAACCATATATGTTCTTTCAGGAATCTTCTGAATCTTCAAAGAACAGTGTTTATTTGAAATAGAAATCTTTTGTAACATTATAAATTTACTGTCATTTTTGATCAATTTAATGCATCCTTAATGAATAAACTGATCTTGACAAGACTGTGATTATATCCCTCACAACCTTGTTTTCATTCACATCAAATTAAATATGTCTGCTGTGATTTAATGTTTGTTTTACCTACACAAATCTCGCTCCTACTCCCTTCCGCAGGTCTTACTGTGAATGTCTGGAAGAGTTTCCTCTGCAGGCCCTGCCCCAGCTGTCTGCTCTCTCTGGGCGGCCCCTCTCAGATCATGGACTCCTGGTCTTGGTCATGCAGTATGGACTGAACCGGACTGATACACTAGGGCCCGGTCGGGCTGAGTCAGAATGGACCAAAGCCTGGAGGTCCAACTTCCTCCATCCCGTCCTGTACTACTACAACACATTACCTACAGGTGAAGAGCTTCTCTAATATGTTTTGTTGATTTACTGTATATAGTATGTTGTGAATAGAGATTCAATTAAAGGGTTAGTTCACCCAAAAATGAAAATTCTGTCATTAATTACTGACCCTCATGTCGTTCCACACCTGTAAGACCTTTGTTCATCTTCAGAACACAAATTAAGATATTTTTGATGAAATTCGAGAGGTATATGACTCACCCATAGACAGCAATATAATCAACACTGTCAAGGTCCAGAAAGGTACTAAAGACATCATTAAAACTGTTGACGTGACTGCAGTGGTTCAAACTTTATGTTATGAAGGGACAAGAATACTTTTTGTGCACCAAAACAAAGCAAAAATAATGACTTTATTCAACAATATCTTCGCTTCTGTGATTCTCATAGTCTGTTGATGTTCAGCGCTCCCGTGTTTACGTCAGAATGCCGGCTCGGTATTGGCCGACGCTGTCACGTGAGCAGTACGACGCATGTGTGTGATGCTGACGCAGGAGCTGGCCAATAATGAGCCGGCGTTCGGGCGTAAACATGGGAGCGTTGCACTACGTTCACTATGTCAACAGCATAGGAGACTAACAGGGAAGAGAAGAGTTTGTCAAATAAAATCATTATTTTTTTGTTTTTTGCGCACAAAAAGTATTCTCATTGCTTCATAACATAAAGGTTGAACCACTGCAGTCACGTCGACTATTTTAATAATGTCTTTACTACTTTTTTGGACCTTGACAGTGTTGATTATATTGCTGTCTATGGACATATGGAGTCATATACCTATCGGATTTCATCAAAAATATCTTAATTTGTGTTCTGAAGATGAACGAAGGTCTTATGGGTGTGGAACGGCATGAGGGTGAGTAATTAATGTTGTGATGTTTTTGAGAATATTTTGGACTTTCTGTTGATGTCCTATCACAGTCATGTACTGGAATGTTAAATTAAGTGTGCTTTATGTTTCTATAGAGAAAGATATGAGACAGCGTCCAGGTGGCTGGCCACTTCCACGACCTGAGGCCATTCATCACATGGTCGAGGACTTTCTGACTGAATGGGATCAGCCCATATCACACAGCCAACCTCTCAGACGCTTCCTCGAGCACTGCCTCCAAACTGACCTCAGGGCCTTTTATGCTGGTCAGTACATACTATACACAAATGTGAGACATTTGAGTGGCAATAATTCACTAAATATGCACATAATGGATGTTTTACAATACAAAAAGTTTGGGGTCAGTAAGATTTTATTCAGCAAATTCATATTTGACGTCACAGAAATAAATTATATTTTAAATTATATTGCAATAGAAAATGGCTATTTTTATAATGTTTCACAGTTTTACTGTTTTTAATGTATTTTTGATCAAATAAATGCAGCCTTGGTGAGCAGAAGAGACTTTCAGAACTTTAAAAAAATCTCACCAAAAAGTTCTCTCCCAAACTTTTGAACAGTGTTGTGTATGCCAAAAAAACTTTTTTCAACTGTTCTTGCGAGACTTAATAATTTATGTGCTTCTATGTGTCCTTTTCCCTCAGAATCGTGTTTCCTTCTGTCCCTCACCAATCGTACCCCACCCCTCTTTTGCCGCCAAGGTTACTTAAGAAAGCAGGGCATTGTGGGAAACAGCCACCTATGGCAACATGCCCGTGAGGCAGGACTCATGGCAGATCATCAGGGAGAGGTTGCGCCCGGTGATGATTCATTAGCTCCTGAATACCTGAAACATGCTGGCGCTGCAGTCGTTTCAACTATGAACTTTGACCTTTGAGGGGCATTAATGGTGCCAAAGACTGAATCTGTTCTGCTTTCAAAATCCTGTTCATCTACCTCCCACTTCTCATGGAATCTACTTACATTTTTATAGAAAACATCCCACATCCAGCGTACTCAGACTATGATCAAACATATGGTTAAATGACAATGAAATAATAAGTATTACCTTGCCATAGTTTTTATAAGCCAAAGTCTAGAGTTATATACTGTTTTATGGTGTTGGGTTTGGTGTTGCAGTACAATGCATAACTTATAATTTTTTTTAATACTATTGTTAGAGGTATATAAAGTATTTTCATGGGTTGACATGCATGTATGTATATTTATAACTACAATAAAGTCATCCCATCTCTAAATAATTTCAGAAAGGTGTGTGTTTGTACTTACCTTAGTATGTAAAATTAAAAATATGGAATTTATAATATAAAATAAACATTGCATTGTAGCATAAAAAATAAAACTGGTTCAAAAACGCATTATTGTAGTCATTTAAAATCTTTTTTATTGAAAAGACTGGGATATTAGAAAAGGAGTTTTCAAAATCTAAAACAATGGTTTTCAAAAAACCCATAATATTAGTAAATATAAAATAAGAAAATAATCTAACATTTTCTAACGATTTTTTCATGCCTTTAGATGAGAGCTAGGTATGTAAAGTTCCTGATTTTGCTAATTTATCGTTAATTTATTCAAATATAATTTAGTTTAAACATTTTACGTTAAATATTTAAATATATAAGGCCCTTAAATTCAAGACCCTATTCTTTGTTTTATAAAATATAATAAGTGGGAAATCACCTTTTATGGAAATCACGTACGTATTTACTACGCTACCACCATACGTTCTCTGATTGGACAAGTGCTTTAACAACGTCGATGTTGATTGGCTATCTAGGTTACGATGAACGCAGACTAAGCAATACAGGCGTGTTTTACTAAAAACAAGCGCAAAACATTGAAACAGCGCCATTTTGGCTCAATTGGGCTCACAGTTCACTGCTTATGAGAACACCGAACGATTCATATTCGATATCACAACATTAACTCGCAATGAACGCTAAATCAGCTCTGGTTCTTTATTTAAAAGCTTCGCTCGAAATGCAGTCTTGAAGAATTGCGCTTGTGCGACAATGTTGCGTTAGGTTTGTGCAGAAGATACAGTGTTTACATTCTGTTGGTTCTCGCATTTACATGCTGACATTAGTCCAGTAAACGCCTTATTAATATGGACGGGTCGAGCCCACTTGTTGCAGCTGCCTCGGATGGTGACCGGTCCAGTTCGGAGGGAGAGTACACGGTAGCGAACGGACCTGATGTGAGAGACACCGAGAAACGGGAGGATGAGACGCCGATGGAGGCTGCAGGTGCGGTCGGGTTCAGTATCTCCCGTCTGGACACGCTGAGCGCGCTGAGACTCAACCGAACCCGCCCGTCTGCCGACACGGAGCTCCGGTATCTGCACTTGTTATGGAAGCCCGGTGAACTGCTACAGGCGGGACGGAGTTCGCCGGGCAAGATGACGTCGAGCAGGGTGAGGCGGCTGGGAAGAGCCCGGAGGAACATGGGGCCCATTGGAAAAGACCTGTATGGTGTGTGCATGAACAGAAATGTCACAAAATAACACATTACAACTGTTACATCTTGTCTAATAATATGTATACTGTGTACACGTTGGTTACCTCAATTATTAGACACTATAAAATTGTGTACCACACAAAGGTAACAGGAATGAAACTCTATATAAAAATGTATATGTTTTAATGAGTATGTGACTAAATATTAAAGGGTTAGTTCACCCAAAAATGAAAATTATGTCATTACTCACCCTCGTGCCGTTCCACACCCATAAGACCTTTGTTCATCTTCGAAACGCAAATTATGATATTTTTGATGAAATCCGATGGCTCAGTGAGGCCTGCATAGGGAGCAATGACATTTCCTCTCTCAAGATCCATTAATGTACTAAAAACATATTTAAATCAGTTCATGTGAGTACAGTGCTTCAATATTAATATTATAAAGCGGCAAGAATGTTTTTGGTGCGCAAAAAAAAAACGAAATAACGACTTATATAGTGATGGCCGATTTCAAAACACTGCTTCAGGAAGCTTCGGAGCACAAATGTATCAGTGTATCGAATCAGCTGTTCGGAGCGCCAAAGTCATGTGATTTCAGCAGTTTGGCAGTTTGACACTCGATCTGAATCATGATTCGATACGCTGATTCATTTGTGCTCCGATGCTTCATGAAGCAGTGTTTTGAAATCGGGAATCACTAAAAAAGACGTTATTTTGTTTTTTTTCGTGCACCAAAAATATTCTCGTCGCTTTATATTATTAATATTGAACCACTGTACTCACATGAACTGATTTAAATATGTTTTTAGTACTTTTATGGATCTTGAGAGAGGAAGTGTCATTGCTCCCTATGCAGGCCTCACTGAGCCATCGGATTTCAACTAAATTATCTTAATTTGTGTTTTGAAGATTAATGAAGGTCTTACGGGTGTGGAACAACATGAGGCTGAGTAATAAATTACATTATTTTCATTTTTGGGTGAACTAACCCTTTAAATGAGGTTTGTATTTTTTCATGTGTAATTAGCTAATTATATATCTTAACTTTATTATAAATCAGTGCTGGCCCTCTTCTGTCATTTTTGACTGAAAAATATTATATTTTGAAATGTTAAAAATCGTAGCATCGTTGGAATGAGATGACACTTGGTTACTTTTGTCGCATTAGCAATATGAACACACACCAAAAAAAACAAGGACATGATACGGACATGTTAAAGAGTCGTAAAAAAATAGTCACACTTACCTTCTTTTCGGTTTTAAATGACCAACATAGGAAATTAATGGTAAATACGAAAAAATACAAAAACTCAGAGAATCTTTTGTTGGTACAAACTACAAATCAGACACTGTGCAGAAAAAAAGTTTATACAAATGTGTGAAATAAAATCAAAAATACAGCCACAAAGCAGTAAAAAAAATGAACTGCAAGAAAGAGGTTACACTCTAAAACACCGAGTATAAAACCGAACCACACACTCAAACACACACTCACTTACAGACATTCACAGGCAAACACACACAACACACCATTATACACACACACACAAATGAACCAGTGTGTCTGTAACAATATGGTAAAATTGAGCCAAAACTCAAATAAGAGGTTGAAATCAGATCAGACCCAAATTTATTAAGCTGTTATAAAACACACCTGTTCATTTTTGTTACATTTTTTTATTGAATTTTGATGTTATGTGTGACAAAAAGTCCTCCTCTGTGTTCAGGTTTGACTGTAGTAAAATTAATGCAAAAACCGACACTTCAAATCAACATTTAAAAAAATCAATAAAAAAAAATCTAAGTAGTCTTTGAGAATGTCTAAGTATAAATCCAAATCCAAAACTTAATAAAAATAAGTGTTTGTGTCCAAAAACCACTAGAGAATTTATAAGCCACTTTATATAGAGCTCTATAGGAATCTAGTGGTTACACCATGGCATTGCATAAGTTCTTCTTTTTTTACTCTCACCAAATGGCACTAATCTGCCTTCAAAAAAATTGATTTTAAATGCATTGTCTCCATTTTAACATGGAATACTGCTTTAATTGAAAAATAATTAAAAAATATGTTAGAAAAAAAGTGTATTATTTTCAATGGGGAAACATAGCTAATAATTGTATAAATATTGCATAGTATCATAAAATACTCTCAAAATTTTATATAATAATCAAAAAATATTATTGAACAAAAATATATTACATTGGTTTTCCTGAAAAAGAAAAAAGTTACTTTTCAAGGCTTCGGTCACTTTTGACCGTAAAGAAGGCAAGTGTGCCTCCTAAAGGAAGAGGGCCAGAGGGTTCAAATCCTCATTTGTGTGAGCGTGTTAATCATCAACTCAGTATGTCAAAATAGATATTGTATTATATTAGATATGATACTCAGTTGTCTTAACCATGACCCAGAGTGTTCCTGTTAACCAATTCTTTATCGTTTTCTCCTCCAAGCTGTGAAGAGGCTCAGAGAAGCTGCCAACTCCAATGATATTGACACAGGTGAGGATCATCAGCGTGACAGTAGTCCCATTCCTACTTGATGCAATGATTTGATCTACAATGAAATTACAGTCTTTTATTATTCACTATCTTCCCCTCTTAGTTCGTAGATTGCTAGAAGATGACACTGATCCTTGTGCTGCTGATGACAAGGGCAGGACTGCCTTACACTTCTCTTCCTGCAATGGCAACGAGAGTATTGGTAAGATCAGACAAAACTGATTGATATGGACTTTTCATAGTGGCATTCATTGCATGATATGGTATTTTTATTTTGGTCTTATATGCAGTAGAAACAAAAACTGCATGCATGTCATTGCATAACAAAATATGTACCAAGTGGCATTTATTTTAAAGAAAAATAGCACAAGCACACTTGTGGAAAAACGGCACATAAACGATGTTTGGGTTTTAAATGATAAAACAATACATATACTTTTCAAAAAGACAATTTTACTGTACTCCACACGACTCTGGGGGGATAATAAAGGCCTTCTGAAGCTAAGCGATGCCTTTGTGTAAGAAAAATATCCATATTTAACACGTTATAAAGTAAAATAACTAGCTTTCGGCAGACCACCTTCTGTATTCAACTTACGGAAAGTTAAAGCGTAAGTGTTTTGAACTGCGAGCGGCGTTACACTTTCTTTGTAAATTGAATATGGAAGGTGGTTTGGCGGAAGCTAATTAATTTCTTTTATAACATGCTAAATATGGATATGATATTTGTCCTACACAAACAATTCGCTTCTTCACTTCAGAAGGCCTTTATTAACCCCCCGGAGCTGTCTGGAGTATTTTTATGATGGATGGATGCACTTTTTTGAGCTTTAAACAAGTGGTTTCCATGCACTGCCATTATAAAGCTTGGGAGCATCAGGGTGATTGTTAATATAACTATATAACCCTAACTCTGATTGTGTTCATCTGAAAGATTAAAGTCATATACACCTAGGATGGCTTGAGAGTGAGCGTAAATCATGGGGTAATTTTCATTTTAAAGTGAACAAATCCTTTAAACATTTTCCACTTTTTCTTTCCATCTCCACTTTTAACAATGTAGTTAAGTTGTTGCTGAGTTATGGTGCTGACCCAAACCAGAGAGACAGCCTCGGAAACACACCACTGCATCTGGGTAAGAATGTGCATAAGCACATTTGTTAGGTCTCAAATTTATTTGCACCATTATGTATGATTAAATCTATATTCAAAGCTGTAAGAAATAAGCTTACTCTGACTTAAATTGTCTTTTACAGCTGCCTGCACCAACCATGTGCCTGTCATCACAACCTTACTGCGAGGAGGTACGATTGATTTAGTATGACCGAAAAACCAATGGATCTAAATCTTATTCATTTGAGATCTTTCTCATAGTTCTTAACAAATTACCCCCAAAACCATTCAGTACTAGTTCAAACATTATGAACGTTCCCTTAGGTGCCCGTGTTGATGCTCTGGACCGCGCTGGAAGGACTCCTCTTCATCTTGCCCGTTCGAAGCTCAACATCTTACAAGAGGGAGACTCACGTAGCCTAGAAACCCTCAGAGGAGAGGTCACACAGGTGGTTAACACATGCCTGATATGCTTAATGCTAGGGCTGGGTACTGACACAAATTTCACGATTCAATTAGGGGTTGAACTGACTAGTCGACTTTAATGCTCTGCCATAATGCTTTGCGCTTGACTAGTCACCTATAGAGGGCTCAACAGGATAAGAAATCTTTGAAGTCCACATTCACACACTGTATCCAACAGTAAATGACAAATAAATGTATACTCTGAGAACTCTTCACAAGATATATTTTGATTATACCCTCTGGATGCTCGCTACTGATCTGGTTTTAAACAGCTTATTGTACACATAAGTTAATCGCCATTCTAAACTAATGCGCTGCTGCATTGTCACACACGCATACAGACATTATTGGGCACATCACATGCAGATC
The DNA here is from genome assembly GCF_018812025.1 of Megalobrama amblycephala. Classification (NCBI taxonomy): domain Eukaryota; kingdom Metazoa; phylum Chordata; class Actinopteri; order Cypriniformes; family Xenocyprididae; genus Megalobrama; species Megalobrama amblycephala. The sequence continues at coordinate 2,065,523 of NC_063044.1, read as the reverse complement.
GCATGCACACAGAAACTTTAAGTAGCGCAGAAATGTATTGTCAACACTGTTCTGTCATTTATCAATAAAATAGCTTAGAAAATAAAAAGGTCTAGCATATATTTCTCACTATTAGTAGAGAGAAGCTGCCAGGTGGAATTAATTCACACATGCAATCGCTCTCTCATTAATGCATTCATATAAATATAATATTTACTCTGTATGTGATTTAGAACGAGCAGAAATCTGAGAAATATAACGAACCATAGACAAAAGAACTGATGAAAATAAGCTGTTATGTAGGAGCAGTAGCCTTGTGGGCAGCGCTGTGTCATATGCTTAAGCTGTGCACAAATCAACCCGTCAGTGTTGTTCGTTAATGACGTCATCAGCGACTAGTTGACGTCGACTCGACTTTCATCACATAAATGTCAACTATAAAAAATCTGAGGTTGTTCAAAACCAAGATTCAGTGTGATCTTGATTCACAAATTTGTGATTCGATTCAATTCCGATATTGATTTCATTTCAATATATATCAGGAACATTACATGGCAAATGTTCTCAAGGAAAAAAAATAACTAATGCTGTAAACTATACAGGGAACCCTGTCAGTTGGTATTACTATAATACTGAAAGTTAAAATTTACTGATTTGTATACAAACATGCAAATTACACATAAGGAAGTTTTTATAATATTAAAATAATGTTTTAATGACAAAATATTTCTACTCCAGTGTTTTGAAATATAAACATTTAAATTGTGGCTGCCTTTACTTTAATCTGCGAATTCATACAAAATGAATGAAATGAATTGCGATTGCATTTAGTAAATTAATCTTTAATTTACTTTAATTTTACAGTATTATTTACTGTTCATGACAGATTACATTAATGCATATAATGTTGAGAATCTGCAGATTTAAAGATGATAAATCTTTTTTTTTTTTTTTGATAAAGTTTTTTAAAAAATTACAGGTTTGCTCTGCTTGTTTGTAGGGCTGCACAGTTTAGCCAGAAATTATTTATTAATTAAATTAATTATTATTATTACTAACAAATAAAAATAGCTAAATACAAACAAACTAAGAAATATTATTATTGTATCGAATAATATCTAATAAAAAGAATATAATTTTATTTTACATTACAACTGTAAAATTACAAAACTAATATTTATGGCTGTCTTAATTTCTAGATTTTCAAATGTTAAAATATCAATATTTTGTTAGAAAACCACAGGGTGTCCTCAAAGCGAAGCACTTACTGTGAACCAAACTGCTCTGAGACACTCAGTGCCGTACTTCACTCTGAAACACGCAGGACTTATATTTATTTAACTAAATCGCAATTTTCATAATTTTACTAAGTCATACCATGATTTTGGTTTAATTTCGATTCTTCTTGCACTCTTAATGTTGACTATGAACGTCACTTTGTAATGACTACTGGGTAAACAACATAATCCGCTGGTTTCACAGACAAGTGAAAGTCCTAGATTAAAATGCATGTTTGAGCTGTTTTAACTGAAAGAAACTTTCACTGACAGATCTTAAAATATGTCAGTGTCATTGTTTTGATACACACCAGTAATGTTTTTTTCTAGGGAACATTTATAAAAGTTACTTAAATGTCCTAATTGAGCTAATCCTAGATTAGTCTAAGCCCTGTCTGTGACACCAGGCCAATGTCTCCTAATTAATATTAATGAGCCAGACTGATAATGTTTATAATATGCCCCGCCCACACTTTTCAGATTGTTCCTATGCTCCTGATGTACTGTTCATGCTTGTGTATGTGCTGTAATGGAAGATGAACCAATGATCTCTGGATATGTCTGTAGATCATTCAAATGCTGCGGGAATATCTGAATATAATGGGACAGAGTGAAGAGAGAGAGAAACTAGAGCACATCTCAAACCAGCTGCAGAACACCCGCACCAGAGAGCAGGTACGGCTCGCACACATCTAGGATCGAGCTTCAGAGTGCATGTCAGCGGCTCAGTTATACTTCAGGAAAACAGATTAAATAATAAATATGCATTATATTAACCCTTGTATAGGGATGCATTGATAATGAAATTCTGGCCATATATCGATTAGCTGAGCCTGATAATCATTTTCACGTTCTGGCCGATAACAGATAAATGGTTGATGTTATAAAAACGTTCTAATTTGTAAAAAAGTTCCCTGTCTTTTGATATCACTGTAGCTTCAGGACGTTGTAATTCTTTCATGTGATCCGCAGGTGGACGAGGTGACAGACCTACTGGCCAGCTTCACCTCTCTCAGTATTCAGATGCAGAATATGGGAGACAGGTAGAGATGGACTGAAGAAAAGACTTGAGAAGATGGCTGGGAAAATAGGAAAAACTATTTATGTATGACATGGCTACATATATATATATATATATATATATATATATATATATATATATATATATATACAACTGTGTAATTATGGTTATTTAAATTCAATTTCAACTGAGAACATGATGAACTGCCTTTTATTTCTGTTCCTGGAACAATTCCTTCCTGTTATGCCTCTATTGTAGCTTATTATGTCACTGTTTACTGTATATCCATTTTTGTAAGTGATAGCCAAATAAATTACATAATGCCAAGAGTGTATGTGGACTCTGTCTTTGAATGCAATGATGTAATAATATTAACACTAAAGTATAAACTGTGCATATCGTTTATATTAGTAAATATTGCTAATTCATACTATTGTCAGTTTTTTATTTGGAAAAAAAAATGGGTGCTTTCATTGTTGTAATGCACTCTCTGGTCTCAAAGTCCCTCCTCCTCATCTTTGGCTGCTTTGTTGTTGACTCCCATCAAAGATGGCGTCGCGCGCCAACTAAACCCACATCCTACCCGAGGTAATATTTCACTGATTTTTGCACAACATCTCTGATATCTGCATATAAATTGCATGCATTCTGTGCCATTTTTGCAGTGCAGAAGAAACCCATAAAATTGCATGGTGAGAACGCTCGGTTATTTGAGTTGTAACCCGATACCGGCCTATGTGCACCGCAGCCGCGGGTCTGCGCGCGCTGGACGATCCGTCAGAGACGCGCGACACGTCCGCAGCTGCTCGAATCCACTTGAGCCGAAACAGGGAAGCGCTGGATCCTGATGAAGCGAGGGGAAGGGGGTGTGTGAGTGTGCATTTCTTCAAAAGTAGGCGGGAAATGTTCAATAATGAGTGTCGAGGCAGATCTTTTCGTTCGTGTTGTTGGGATTCCCGCGAATGTCACTGGAAGCTGGACTAAAGTTGAGGCTGGAGGAAAGCTGATGTGTGTTGAAGAGCCTGATCTGTCACTAATGAGTGTGTGTGCCTTCAGTAGCACATCTTCAGAGTTCTTTAACATTTCTGCATGCAACACTAGTAGAACTGGAAGAAAGCTTTTACTTAAATCAAAAGATGTTTTGTTTTTTCCAGTATTTGTTCCTTTCATTTATTTGGTTTTACCTTTTTTAATATGTTAAGCATCTGATTTTATTTTATTTTATTTATATAATAATTTCTATATCACATAGTGTTCTAAAGAAAGCTTTTGTGGCATTTAGTCTATAATCAAATCTTTTAGCATATAATCCAGACTGCCAACTTTTGAGTTCAGCTTTGGGAGGAGGTTTGGTGTCGATATTGAATCGATTAGATCTTGATTCATTTGGATTATTTACATATTATATGGACTTTTCTCAGAGGGAAAAAAAAAAAACTGTTGTAAATTATACAGTGTCAGCTCGTACATTATTATTAAAGGTTAATTAACAACTGATTTGTATATAATTGCTATATATAAGGCTGTTTTTTATATATAAAAATAACATTATTATAACTTTTTAATGGTATTAGTGTAAAAATATATTGAATATGTAATATTTTGTTTTGTTTTTTGCACAGTGTTCCTTTCTAGAGTATGTTTCTCGCTAATTCTACAGTTTATGGACACTGAATGGCTTTTCTGAGGTAAATGTAACATTTTATCCACGGATGAAACTGATAGAGCGATTACATGATATATTTTCAGTAGGTTACTGGATTTTTCCAACATATCCTCCGATGTTCATTCATTATTTTGTGCTATTACTAGTAGTAAAATGAAAGAGATGATCTGCCGATCTGTCACGCCACATTAGAGCGTCAAAACAGCATTTATTGTTTGAATTTCTTAATTGTACAAAATTTGAAATATCCAAAAGTAACCTGTTCTGTCTTATCTGTCACTGCGTTGTTCGTGTCCTTTTTGCTCTGCAATGTTTGTTTTTTTCACAGCGTGAGAATATAAACGCGGAATGCTTGAGATTTGGCAGTCCTGATATAATGTTTCTTTGTCTTCCAGGAGAAAAAAATATAAATGTTAAAAATTATAATTCTAAAACATGGAAACAGAATTATTAGTTATCTAAGCTGGAAAGGTCTTTGTTTTTAAAATGCTTTGTTCAGGTGTTTTTTTTATACTGAACTTTATTTTAATTTGTTTTTGTGCATTAGAGTCACAAGACTGACCAGTCCCACCTTAAGAGCCAGGACTGACCATGGCCTTTGAGGAGATAAAGAAGAAAGGAATGATGGGTAATGATTGTCAGACAAAAGCACGATAATACACTCTAACTTGTTCTTTGAAAACCTACTGTGAAACTGTTTTACTTGTAGATATTTCGGGGATGGAAGGAGAGGTCGGTCTTGTTGCGGGTCGCAGCCAAAGAGAGAAGAGGCGCTCGTATAAAGATCTGTTAAGAGAGGAAGAAGAAATCGCAGCGCAGGTGCGCAAAACCTCCAAGAAACACCACAAGGTAACAGCAGGGAGTTACGGTAACATCTAACATCAAGTTGCATCATATTAACAAGAGGTTGACATGAATTATTGCTGTCCATTGATTTTATCAGTACATATACTGATCAGGCAGAACATTATGAGCACTGACAGGTGAAGTGAATGACACTGATTATCTCTTCATCACGGCACCTGTTAGTGGGTGGGATATATTAGGCAGCAAGTGAACATTTTGTCCTGAAAGTTGATGTGTTAGAAGCAGGAAAAATGGGCAAGCGTAAGGATTTGAGCGAGTTTGACGAGGGCCAAATTGTGATGGCTAGACGACTGGGTCAGAGCATCTCCAAAACTGCAGCTCTTGTTTGGTGTTCCTGGTCTGCAGTGGTCAGTATCTATCAAAAGTGGTCCAAGGAAGGAACAGTGGTGAACCGGCGACAGGGTCATGGGCGGTCAAGGCTCATTGATGCACGTGGGGAGCGAAGGCTGGCCCGTGTGGTCCGATTCAACAGACGAGCTACTGTAGCTCAAATTACTCAAGAAGTTAATGCTGGTTCTGATAGAAAGGTGTCAGAATACACAGTGAATCGCAGTTTGTTGCATATATTCGGCTGCATAACCACAGACCAGTCAGGGTGTCCATGCTGACCCCTGTCCACCGCTGAAAGAGCCAACAGTGGGCACGTGAGCATCAGAACTGGACCACGGAGCAATGGAAGAAGGTGACCTGGTCTGATGAATCACGTTTTCCTCTACATCACGTTGATGACCGGGTGCGTGTGCGTTGCTTACCTGGGGAACACATGGGACCGGGATGCACTATGGGAAGAAGGCAAGTCGAAGGAGGCATGGTGATGCTTGGGGCAATGTTCTGCTGGAAAACCTTGGGTCCTGCCATCCATGTGGATGTTACTTTGACACTTACCACCTATCTAAGCATTGTTGCAGACCATGTACACCCTTTCATGGAAACGGTATTCCCTGGCTCTTTCAGCAGGATAGTGCACCCTGCCACAAAGCAAAAGTTTTTATGAATGGTTTGAGGAGCACAACAGCGAGTTTGAGGTGTTGACTTGGCCTCCAAATTCCCCAGATCTCAATCCAGTCGAGCATCTGTGGGATGTGCTGAACAAACAAGTCTGATCCATGGAGGCTCCACCGCGCAACTTACAGGACTTAAAGGATCTGCTGCTAACATCTTGGTGCAGATACCACAGCACACCTTCAGGGGTCTAGAGGAGTCCATGCCTCGACGGGTCAGGGCTGTTTTGGCAGCAAAAGGGGGACCAACACAATATTAGGAAGGTGGTCATAATGTTATGCCTGATTGGTGTATGTTCCGTAACTGTGTTGTAGATTCTAATGATATTAATAAACACGCAACTTGATGTTATGTTACCTAGGTAGATATGACATCTGGTCTGAGAAGGATTTGGACCAGTGTTTTTCCTCTCAGGCCACTTGTCATTGACTCTTGCTTAGGGATGCTTCGATCACTCGGCTGATTATCACATCCTATGACTCGCAACTTGTCTGATCACATAAACTGACAAAAAGCCTACTATTTTAGGGCTTCAGCATCACTTTCCTGTCATCACCCGTGTGATAGTTTTAGAAGTGTCAAGAAAAGATGAAAAATGTATGTGCCTCCTCAGTCTTCCTCAAGTGTAAGTAAAATAATAAAAATGCTGGTTACAAAGTGAATTCAAATATCTTTATTAAATAACTCCCATAGCAGTAGCAGCTGTTTCCCCAAGCTCAACAAAGAACAAATATTAGCTTTTCCAACGAAATGAAAAGACAAGGAGTGACGAGTAATTCTAGTTATAAAACTGTAATGAAAATACAGAAATTATATTAAAATAATTTAATGTGCAATATTTGGATATTATAATATTTTTTATATTATTATAATATATTAAAATGACTAAATAAAATATAAATAACAATAAATAATGGCAATTACACTAATTAAATATTGACTTAATAAACAAAACTGTCACATTTTGTTTGATTATATGTATAGGTTATATTTGAATGACATTAAGCCTTGTAGTTTAGTTCCTCAGGTTTATGTATTTTAATATGGATAATATTTTGTGTGGAAGCCTACTAGTTTTTTTTTAGGCCTATTAAAAATGTCTGATTTAAAATGTATATTTTTGTGTCATTAAAGTTGCACTATGTTGATGGTTTTCTCGGGACGTTGCGCACATACGTCACTCACCCATGCGTGACTCGTCATATCCACAAATAGAGAAAAGTTGCTCCGGTTACTTTGACACGTGTATGTTGTGTGAGTGGCATAGGTTATTTGTCACATCAAGTGAGAAAGGTTGACATGGAGCAGCTAAATTTCCAACCTCCGGGGAATTGACCCTTTGCAGGGAGTTTGATTGACAAGCGATCTAACCAATCAGAACGACAAAGCAGTCAGGAGTTAGATTAGGAGTAAGATTAACCTCGGTGGACTTAAACTTGAAAAATGGTGTGTACTGACGTCTTTCTGCGGTTGAAACAACATTCCTTCTGATGTTCATTCATGTTTATTTGATGCTATAAATGAACTAGTAGGAAGAGATGATCGGTTCATGAGCCTCTTGAGCTGAGGCGCTACAGCGATCTGTCACGACACATTAAAGAGCCACAAAACGTTTTTTATTGTTTGAATTTCTTAAAAAACTACACAGTTTGAAAGCTGGGACTTTGTTTAATATCATAAGTAACCTGCTCTGTCTTGTCTGTCGACGTGTGGTCAGTGTCCTCTTTGCTCCGCGATGTATTTTTCACTGCGTGTGGCGTGGCAGCGCCACGGCTTGTCGGACAAAGCAACCGTAACTAAGGGGGGCGGGTCTTTGCGAAGGGTTGATTGCCCGTGTTAAAAAACATCAACAGTTACTCTACATGAACTCTAGAGTTCATTAACAATTACAGTAATAACAATTATCAATTATATAACAATTATCAAAAATTGTATCGTCTGTAAAACACTGATCAGAGCATCCCTACTCTTCCCATTGTAGCAGTAGAATTAGATCAGTAACCATATGTGGATTGTTTCCTCACTAACATTATCTTTCTGGTACACATCATTCTTGTTTCAACATGCACTGTTGTCTTTTTAGGATTCTGACCTTTTCCTATTAGGAGGAGATTCTCACAAGAAAAAAAAGAAGCACTTGAGTGATGAATACTATCACAGAGGTGAGGAGTTTTCTCTTGTTTTAGAGGCAAAATTAGCTCTGTTCAGCCAACACAAAACTGGGTGAAATATTGGGTCATATTTTATTATGTGGATCATAAATATGGGTCAAATTTATTCCTTTTTTATTTTATATTACATTAATATTTTATATTTTTGTGTCCATATTGTGTGTGCGTATGTATATGTGTGTATATATATATATTTATATATATATATATATATATATATATATATATATATATATATATATATATATATATATATATATATATACACACACACACACACACTGCCCTCCAAAAGTTTGTAAATGCCCTAGAAAAGTGGGGTTTTGGACAATTTTGGCATGAATCCTTATTAATTTGTGATAATTTTGCACTGATAAGGGACAACACAAACTACGAAAACATATTTTATTACATAAACAGTTTATACATAGAAAATTTTTCGATTCATCAAAATATGCACCATTAGCAGCTATCTGACCTAAACTGGGTTCTAATTGGTTCATTGTATCTAAACTTAATTGGTAATCAATTGTTGAAGCTATTAAGGTGTGCTGACCCAAAAATCAATACAAACCTGGGCCAAGTTTAAACCAGTAACCAGGCATCACAGCTGGCAAAGGGGCATGTCTGACTTTCACATGTATATATTGCCATTATTATGTAATCAAAATAAAAAAATGTATTGCTGGTCTTCAATGATAATCTACTTTAGTACTTTAATGTATTTGCATCAAAAAAAAGATAAGGATTTGTGCTGATATCGTCCAAAACCACACTTTGCCAGGGGTGTTTCCAAACTTTTGGAGGGCAGTATATATATATATATATATATATATATATATATATATATATATACACAAACACAAGACAATATATGTTAAATTAAATAAATATTAATTTAATAAATTAAATATATTTGAAATACATATAAATATTAATAATTATTATTATATAAAATATAATTCTCAATAGAATCGTCTTGAGCCAAGGAATCGGAGGAAAATAGAACTTTGTTTCTTGCCCTTACAGTTCAAAAGTTATTAGAATAAATATAAGTGTAAATTTGGACAGTTGGTGGCGCTAGAGGGATTGAGCTAGAGACTCCAAATTTGCCATGGTGACAGTTCAGACTAGCCTCTATCAGTGTGCCAAATTTCATAACTTTCCTGCAAGCGTTTCTATGGGCTGCCATTGACTTTCTGAGAAGAAGAAGAAGAAGAAGAAGAACGCTAATGAATACAATAGGTGATAAAAAAGTGACAGACTGCAGCTTTAAAATAGTTTCTAAACTCTCCCCACAGACCATCACAGCTCTGGTCAGCCACCCCACAAGAAGAAACGCAAGTCTTCAGATCCCTCCCTGTCCTCTTCTCACCCGTCCCAGTCCACAGATACAGCCATGGGCCTCCTGGAGGCCATCACCTCCCCGCTGGCCACGGGCTCTGACCCCACCCCGCACTTCTACAAAAAACCCTCCTACCCTCCCCACGCCTCCTCGCACTCCTCCAAAGACCGCAAACAGGACGGTGGCTCTAAGAGCAGCCACTCCTACTCGCACTCACGTCCACCCGGCTCGTCCTCGTCTAAAAAGCATTCCTCCTCTTCAAAGTCACTGCTGTTCCATGGAGGAGCTGGAAAAGGAGAGCCGCTGACGCTCTGTGAAGCTGACGGCCTGAAGATGAAGCTCATCCTTTCTTCAAAAGAGAAGAACGAAGGTGTAGGGACTAATGAGGGATTCTCCTTCCCGGTCCATTCTTCTTCCTCTTCAGGTGTGGTAGGCCATCATTCGTCCTCCAGCTCAAAGAAAGGAGGGATAAAGAAGGAGAAAGACAAAGACAAAATGATGTCGAAGCCACCAAAGAAAAAGCAGCACAGCCGAGAGCCGTTGCCTGTGGTGGGGAAAGAGGTGGAGGTCGTGGGTGAGTGAGAACTTACACTTTTCACTGTAATCTGTTCATTAATATCAGGTCTACTGATTAATGACATTGGTGGATCTTTAAATAAAAGCACCCAATAACTATATAATAACTTATTTCATTAATTGTTTCAATAAATAAAATTATATTTAATAATATCATAATAATTAAATAGCCATTTGTGTTTTATAAGTGAGAAATGTGTAGAAAAACAAATGAAAACAAAGATATATACACTACCATTTAAAAGATTTGGCTCAGTAAGATTTGTTTTTGGAAAAAAATCATACTTTAATTCAGCAAGGTTGCATTAAATTAATAAAAAGTTACAGTAATGACATCCTTTGAACTTTCTATTAATCAAAGAATCCTGAAAAAAATTATCAGCATTTGTTTTCAACATTGATAATAATAATAAATGTTTCTTGAGCATCATAAAATCATATTAGAATGATTTCTGAAGGATCATGTGACACTGAAGACTGGAGAAATAATGCTGAAAATTCAGCTTTGACATCACAGGAATAAATTCAACATATATTCAAATAGAAAACAGTTATAATATTATATTATAATATTTTACAGTATTTCTATTTTTTACTGTACGATTGATCAAATAAATGGAGCCTTGGTTTAGATTTAGATCAACAACAATGACAACTTATCACAAATATAATGGCATAAATATCAATAATAGTAATATTTTTTTTAAAAAAGAAATAAAAAGTAATACTTTATTATTATTACGTATTTAAAAAATACGTTTTTATTGTTGTCATCTGATTATATATTTATTATTGTGTCAAAAATCAGAAATAAAACAATATTTAACCCAACGAAAAAAACTATTTTTTGCTGAATCTATTTTTCTTTAACTGAAACATAATCTGTGTCGGTATGTGTCATAAAAAGTCAAAACTGATCAGTCTTTATTTGTGGTGTCTGTATAATGACAAACTTTCAACATCCATTTGTCCAAACGCTCTAAAAAACAAACAAATTAAATCCTCACAAACACTAACCACTCATTTTCTGGTTTTGTTTGCACCAAAGTTGTTTTGATCTTCTGAACGAAAACAAAATCACCGTATTTTTACTGAATAGTGATGCTAGGATGCTGTGGGCGATTGCCAGGGTGTTTCTATGTAGTTGCTAGGATAGTGTGGGTGGTTGCCAGGGTGCTTCTATGTCGTTGCTAGGGTGTTGTGGGTGGTTGCTATGTACAAGTAGCACTTGAAAGTTTGAAATTTTCTGCAATTTAATCTATTTTTAGACCATCATCTAAGCCTTAAAGGTGCCCTAGAATTAAAAATTGAATTTATCTTGGCATAGTTGAATAACAAGAGTTCAGTACATGGAAATGACATACAGTGAGTCTCAAACATCATTGCGTCCTCCTTCTTATGTAAATCTCATTTGTTTAAAAGACCTCCGAAGAACAGGCGAATCTCAACATAACACCGACTGTTATGTAACAGTCGGTTTCATTAATATGTACGCCCCCAATATTTGCATATGCCAGCTCATGTTCAAGCATTACACAAGGGCAGCCAGTATTAACGTCTGGATCTGTGCACAGCTGAATCATCAGACTAGGTAAGCAAGCAAGAACAATAGCGAAAAATGGCAGATGGAGCAATAATAACTGACATGATCCATGATATCATGATATTTTTAGTGATATTTGTAAATTGTCTTTCTAAATGTTTCGTTAGCATGTTGCTAATGTACTGTTAAATGTGGTTAAAGTTACCATCGTTTCTTACTGTATTCACGGAGACAAGAGAGCCGTCGTTATTTTCATTTTTAAACACTTGCAGTCTGTATAATTCATAAACACAACTTCATTCTTTATAAATCTCTTCAACAGTGTGTAATGTTAGCTTTAGCCACGGAGCACCATCAAACTCATTCAGAATCAAATGTAAACATCTAAATAAATACTATACTCACATGATCCGACACATGCATGCAGCATGCATGACGAACATCTTGTAAAGATCCATTTGAGGGTTATATTAGCTGTGTGAACCTTGTAAATGCACTGTATTATAGTTGAGAGCTCGGGGGGGGGGGCAGGGAGCGCGCGATTTAAAGGGGCCGCAGCCTGAATCGGTGCATAGTTAATGATGCCCCAAAATTAGTAAAAAAATTAATTTAAAAAAAATCTATTGGGTATTTTGAGCTGAAACTTCACAGACACATTCAGGGGACACCTTAGACTTATATTACATCTTGTAAAAAAACTGGTTCTAGGGCACCTTTAACATGAATTTATTGCGGCGTTAAATGTGTGTTTGTATTCATCAGGTCATTACGGCGGCTCTTACGGAGGCATGGGAGGAGACAGCTCCTCTTCAGGAGGAGAACTAGAGGCCGGCGAGCTGGTGATTGACGACTCGTACACACATCTTTCTAAAAAGAAGAAAAAGAGCAAGAAGAGCAAAAAGAAAAAAGATAGAGAGCGAGACAGAGACAGAGAGAAAGGATCCAGGGAGAGGAAACACAGCAAAGGAAGTGGAGGGAAGAAAAGCTGTCCAGGTGAGATGCATTTTAGTTTCTGTAAGGCACGACATCCCAGGTGATTTGGGTAAAAAATTTAACTAATAGATGATATAATATATGAACAAACCCTCTGTGGAAACCTTCAGAAAAAAGTTAGATGTACATGCTACTAAAGAGGGGATTTCTGGCTCAGTACATGATAAAAAAATGCATCTTTTAAAGAACGTTTTCTCAAAATGTGTATTGTAAATTAAATCTTACAGATGCAAATAGATAATGTGTAATAAAATAAACACTTAAAAGTGTATTTGTGATGTTTTCTTTCCACTACTCTCATAACATTTTATGATAGCCCAAAAACTCCAGTGGATGAAAAACAATCACTGCGTCTGAAATTTGAATACTTCCCTATTATATAGCATGTGAAAAACAGTATGCAACTGGCGCTGGGGGGTCATGTGACTGTAACAACATGGTGGATGTAATATGTCTGGATTACATTCATACTACCCATATTCATACCCATACTCAGACAGTATGCGATTTCGGATGCCTGTTGTGTCTTGTCTTAAAGGGGACATATCATGAAAATCAGACTTTGTCTTTGTTTAAGTGCTATAATCGAGTCCCCGGTGCATCTACCAACCCAGGAAATGTGAAAAAGGACAACCAATTAACTTTGTTTTGGCAAGCCTATCTGCAAGCATGTGAAAAAACAAGCAGCTTATTCTCATTATAATATTACCACCCATTAATCTGCACATTTCCACCCATGGCCACATCATTTTGTTTTCGCAAATGAAAACGGTGTACCAGTTCTAAGGCCATGGCAAAAGTTTGAGCAAAGCATGCTAACTGTTCTGTTGTTGGCTGCACAGATGAGCACAAAACACTATTTAGAGTCCCGTTAGCTTGGAAAGCCTGCGAGTTGACCCTGTAAAGCTTTATTGCTAAAAAAGGAGCGTTTCGGTCTGAGTGACATTTAAGAAAAAATATTAGATAATTCACAGCATTTGATAGCAATCATAAACATTAGCCTGGTGTGTATGTGTGTATGGCTTTGTTTGGCAAACAGGTAGTGTACGCTATGTATAGTGGGCGTCCATACGGGTTTTGCACAAAAGATTAACATGACGGCACATGCTATTGGATGAGTTGAATCATCTCCACAACAACTACACAAATGTATCCACTGACCATTCAGAAACATCCAGTTTCATTCTAAAAGTTTTAACTTCTTCCTGAGTCTCTCCATCAGTGTCCGACTCCGGTTTGTAGGTTGAACACCGTTACTGACAATCCTCATTTTGGCTGCGTGAGATTCTCCGGCTTTGTTGTTGTTGAGTATCCAAAGCACGAGCTGTTAAAGCTCCTCCCTCTTCTGGAAAGCGTGCTGGGAGCAGCAGCTCATTTTCAATTAAAGGGACACACTCAAAAATGGCGTGTTTTTGCTCACACCCAAATAGGGGCAAATTTGACAAGCTAATAAATGATCTGTGGGGTATTTTGAGCTGAACCTTCACAGACACATACTGGGGACACCAGAGATCTTATGAAAAGGGGTCTCCTTTAAAGCTAAAACCGATTGGTTGTTGTTTTTCATTTTACCGTGGTTACACTGAATCTAATTTTACTGAATTTAAACTTGTCTCTCTCTGCTAATCAGGTGATCAGTCTAGAAGCCACTCCCATTCTCACAGCTCAACCAATCACAGCTCTTCTGGTGGCATGTACGCTATGGCTCCACCCACCTCGTCCCATCACCATCAAAGCATTGAACTGATGGGTGAGAAGAAGAAGAAGAAGGAGGAAAAGGAGAGAGAGAAACATGACAAGGACAAGGTAAATTAAATCACTTTCTTAGACCAGTGAAAACACCTTGAGGTTTGATTTTGGCAGTCATTTTAATGTTCTGTCCTTCATCCTGTCAGCCGAAGAAGAAGAACACGACGGCCTATCAGGTGTTCTGTAAAGAGTACAGGGTCAATATCAACGCAGAGCAGCCTGGATTAGGTGAGTGCTGTTGTTCTCTGCTGTTGTTCTCAATCATCTCTGCTGTTCCATGATTGGTTGAATTTTTGTTCTTTTTCTGCTTTAGTTTTTGGGGAGCTGAGTAAGAAACTCGCAGAGGTGTGGAAACAGCTGCCTGAAAAAGATAAACTGGTCAGCACCTTTTACTTTAACTTTATAGATTTCAAATAAAAAATCACTTAATACATTTTACTCCCCATCCTGAAGTAGCACTCAACATGATATCAAAATCGTAATACATGTTATTATTGTGCAGTTTTTAGAGTCTTTTATCTAAATGTAACTTGCTCCATCTCCTTTTCCACTAATGTCACTATTAATATTAACTAATTATTTAGTCATTGTTTCAGGCTATTGTTATGGATAATGTATTGTTTGCCAGTAAAATTAAAATAGTTAACATATCAATATAATGCTGGTTAGTGCTCATAAAGAGGCCAGTGTAATTTAGTAATATTTATATTAATAAATATTATATTAAAATTAATATATATGTATATTAATATTTTGAATTAGCTTTTAGGTCTTCAGTTTTTTTTTTTTTTTTTTTTTTTTTAAGTTTTAGTAATTGTATGTGCTTTTGTCATATAGTAAATTTTTTTATTATTATTTATATTTAGCTTTAATTTATTATATCAATTTTATTTTAGTTTGATCAGCTTATTTATTTTAGTGTCCAGGCAGCATTTCTAATTTTATTAGTTTTTTCATCTAATATTTATATTTTATTTCAGCTTTATTTCAATTATTGAAAGCCATTTTTAATAGGTTTTTAGTTAACAATAACAAAACTGAAAGTTGCAAATAATTTGGCACATCTCGACACGATCTGAAGGAAAAAACAAGTGAAATAGGTCGTTTCATGTGGACTTTAAACATAATGGCAGCGTTTTGTAATTTCGGTCAAATGTGGGACAGTGTTACATATCCTCTCTTTCTGTCCTCTTTCTGACACGGAAGGTTTGGAGACAGAAAGCTCAATATCTCCAGCACAAGCAGAATAAAGCTGAAGCTATGACCGTCAAGCGGAAAACCTTAACAACCTCAGACAGTAAAAGTAAAGGTAAATCAGTTTTTCTCAGTTAACTATCTTTCACATTTAATTTTTTATGAATGTATCAACACATTTTTGTATCTGCTTGTCTCAGGCTCCAGTAAAGGTGTCAGTTTAGGAGCAGGATTGGCCCCTCAGGGCCGCTCGTCTCTGGGTATGTCGTTGTCTCCGGTGCGGGTACCTGACGTGGACCCCATAGATGCAGCAGCTCACCTGCAGCTGCTGGGCGAGTCCCTGTCTCTGATTGGACACCGACTTCAGGAAACAGAGGTTTGTGTTTAAGGGCCTTTTAACATATACACTGATGAGCCAAAACATTCTGACTAGTCACAGGTGAAGTGAATATCATTGATAATCTCCTAACAAGCCTACATATTAAGGTCTGGGTAGATTAGATGGTAAGCAAACAATCAGTTTTCATAATCAACATGTTGGATGCAGGAGAAATAAAGAGCTGAGCGACTTTGACAAGGGCCAAATTGTTATGGCTAAGCGACTGGGTCAGAGTATCTCTGAAATGGCGAGGCTTGTGGGCTGCTTTCCTTCAGCGGTGGAGAGAATTTACCAACAGTGGTCCGAGGAGAAACAAACCGCAAACCAGCGACATGCTGTTGAATGAAGGCTATCCTGTCTGGTCCAAGCAAACAAAGTCTACTGTGGCACAAGTCACACAAAATTTTAATGATGGTTATGAGAGGAATGTGTGACAACACGCAATGCATCACAGTCTGCTGCGTATGGGGCTGCGTAGCCCAATCAGAGTTCCTGTGATGACCCCTGTCCCCCGCCAAAAGCGTCTATAATAGGAGCAAGAGCGTCAGAACTGGACCTTGGAGTGGTGAAAGATGGTCGCCTGGTCCAATGAGTCCCATTTTTCCTTTACCCATGCGGAGGACCAACAGCATATTAGGCAGGTTGTCATAATGTTTTGGCTCATCATTGTAGATCATCTCTGTAACATCTCTGTTCATCCTGTAGGGGATGGTGGCGGTGTCTGGCAGTCTTTCGGTTCTGTTGGACTCTATTTTATGTGCTCTCGGTCCATTAACCTGCTTGACGGCACAAGTCCCCCAGCTCAACGGCTGTCCACGCAATGTCCTGGTGAGGCACACACTTTCACACACTGCAGTTTTTTATTATGGGGTCCCCAAAAATGAACTTGTTTTCTCCAAAATATCTGCAAAAGCTTTTTATTTGCAATTCAAATGCAAAGTTTATGATTTCAACTCCTCTCCTGACCCTCACCTACTTTTTTACAGTCAAATACTTTGGACAACATCGCTTACATAATGCCTGGACTATGAATCTCTTAAAAGGCACTTACATGAGACTGTGTTACATTTGGACACATTCCCAGAAGCACCAAACAGAGGACCAGAGTTGTTTTTTTTTTAACTTTTTCTGATCAATGGACATTCTTAGTCTCTGACATGTTTTTAAAAATTGTATTTAAAATGTTAGTCATTTTTTATTGTACAAAAAAAAAAAAAGATCCTATTTTAGAGGACACTTTTGAAGTTTCCCCTTTGTGTTTGTGTTAGCATTTTAAATTGTGTTTGTGAGTATATGTGATCTAATTCACATGCTTTTTATACAAATATGTGCAGTTTAATTTTATGGCCCAGTGTTGTTTTTTTTCTAATTTAACGTTGACTTAATTTATATCAACAGCAGTTTAACTGCGCTCTCATCATTTTAATGTCTTACATATTGTATTTTTGTAATGTAAATGTTGTAATAATATACAGGGGTTGGACAATGAAACTCAAACACCTGGTTTTAGACACAGTAATTTATTAGTATGGTGTAGGGCCTCCTTTTGCAGCCAATACAGCATCAATTCTTCTTGGGAATGACAGATACATGTCCTTCACAGTGTCTGTGAAGGACATGTATCAGTATGTTTGATCAAATAAATGCAGAGATTAAGAAACTACTTTCAAAAACTACTTTCAGGACATGTATCTATCCAACACTATATTGGCCAGTGTTTCAGTTTCATTGTCCAACCCCTGCAGTTTTCAAGTTTTAGCACGTTTACAGGACAAGCATGTATAAAATCATTTTAAAGGTGCACAAAGTATTTTTTTTTCTTTTAAAAATGTTTTATACCTCAAGAAACACATAGCTCATTTTACAAATATTTTTATAATAATGTACACTTACATGACATGAAGACCCCAGGTCTTCCCCTGTAAGCAGGTCCCACTTCATGGTAGCCACCATTTTGAAATCACATGAACAGATGAATACTACTCACATCTTGCTAACCTAACTTTATCAAATATGCCTGTGAATATTTTACAGTGGCATCAATTGACGTTTTGCTTGATGCAGTGTCCAACTTGATAGGTATCAGTAGCCGTAAGATATTTACTGCACCAACTATTTAGTTCACCTTTAAAGTGATCATTTTAAACAAGTGATTATTGGTAGTTTTTAGAAGATGGAAAAATAAGTAAAATATATTTGCATTGATATATGTGCATTTTGCATTGACTTATTTCCATTAAAACTCAAAGATCTTAAGTGGGTTTGTTGTTATAAAAGAGTTTTATAAATAAATTTTCATCATGTGCACACATATAAAATATTTGGACATGTACAGTACCTGTCAAAAGTTTGGAAACATTAAGGTTTTGTAATGTTTTTGAAAGTAGTTTCTTAATCTCTGCATTTATTTGATCAAACATACTGTAAAAAAGTAATACTGTGAAATATTATTACAATTTAAATTAGTAAATTAATGATGATGCTGCTTTGTAATCACAGGAATACATTTCATTTTAAAAATATTACAACAGAAACCAGTTAAAGGTGGAGTAAGTAGAATTTCAAAAACACTGTTTGGAAGTTAGTTGGGCTGACACCAACAACAAACGCCTAACCAATCAGCATTAGGGTGAGTGTGACGACCGAGGAGAGTGAACGAGCAAGAGGGATATTTGAAAAAAGAAAAAAAACTGCAGAAAGAGAGATGGGGCATAATACAAAAGAGCTCAAAAGAATATCACTAGAATGAAGGTTTATGACTGGGCATGCGCTTTAGGACCCGCGTTAAGGCCTTTGCACACTGAGTCCAAAATTTTTGTATGCGTTTTTCCGTATTCGTGATCCTAAAAATTCATCAATTGCACACTTAGACCAATGCGTATTAATGAATCCGTTGTGAAAAAATTTGCAAAACAATACAAAATGGAGTCTTCAAGCAGTGAGCATGATTTAGTCTTTTCTTAAAAAGAGAAAAAGAAAGAGGAAATATTGGGTCCATCCAATCCCGAGATTGCATAGAGAGGAAGGAGAGTTCACCTCATCAAGGAACTGTGTGATTATCCCGAGCGTTTCAAAGTTTACTTCTAGATATCAGTGGCTCAGTTTGATGCTTTGCTAGTAGGGTTGCAAAGGGGTGGAAAGTTTCCGGTAAATTTCCGGAAACTTTCCACGGGAACTTAACCTGGGGAATTTTGGAAATATTCCAATTTGGAAACTTAACAGGAATTATGGGAATTAATTAGAAATTTTGGAAAATTTATATAAATGTATAATATTTATATAAAATGTATCATATATAAACATAAATATAAACATTTTGTTTGGTCATGACATGAAATTTCTTCTTCACATTCAATTCTAATTTAGGAAATATGTAAAATAAATCTTTTTATTGCAGCAATTGTTATGTGTTAATTATTTCAGTGTCACATGATCCTTCAGAAATCATTCTAATATGCTGATTTGATACTCAGTTATTATCAATGTTGTAAACAGTTGCGCTGCTTAATTTTTTTTGGAACCTGTAATACTTTTTTCAGGATTCATTGATGAATAAAAAGTTAAAAAGAACAGCATTTATTAAAAAAAGAAATCTTTTCTAACAATATCACTTTAAATCACTTTTTATCAATTTCACACATCCTTGCTGAATAAAAGTATTAAATTCTTAAAAAAAAAAAGAGAAAAAATGACTGACCCCAAAATTTTGACTGGTAATGTATATTGTTACAAAATATTTCTATTTTAAATAAATGCTGTTCTTTACATTTTTATTCATCAAAGAATCCTGAAAAAAAGTATCACAGGTTATAAAAAATATTAAGCAGTTTCCAACATTGATAATTGAGCATCAAATCGGCATATCAGAATGATTTCTGAAGGATCATTTGACACTGAAGACTGGAGTAATGATGCTGAAAATTCAGCTTTGATCACAATTAATTTTTATATTTAATATTTGTATATTAAAATAGAAAACCATTATTTTAAATTAGTTAAATTTCACAATATTACTGTTTTTTCTTCTTCTGTATTTTTGATCAAATGTGCATGTTATGGACTGGGGGAATGCACAGTGCGTGCAGGGGGTGTGGCCTCAATAGCCCTGCAGAAAGTAGTGTGCTGTGTGAATGTCAGGGTAAAAATTCAACTGAAATTGGATTAAATATGGTTGTTTTAACCAAAATTATGCTGCAAGACGTTTTTTTTTTTTCAACTACATTTAAGTACCCTGTTGTAGGCTAACCTGCAATGTTGCAAATTCCCTGTTTATTCCCGTTAATTCCCATATATTCCCGTTAATTTCCATGGAAAGTTTCCAGCTTTGAAAATTCCTGTAATTTTGCAACCCTATTTGCTACTGGCACAATCTGTTTTTATATTCTGTCTCTTGGTATTGCGCACTTTGTTTGCCATACAGTGCTGCTGCTTTGTGCTGTAGACCAGTGTTTCTCAAACTGGGGTACGCATACCCCTGGGGGTACGTGAGGTGACAAAAGGGGGTACGCGAACAAAATGCGGAGTAGTTAGGCTAATTTAACTCTACCATACCTTAAAATAATATTAAAACCGAGCATGTATTTCTAACTGGCAAAATGCCGTAAATCCATTACATTTAATCAAATTACCTCATGTTTTGCAGTCTAAAATGACTTCATCCACACAAGCAGCATGCATAGATTGCGTGCAGTCTGCTGCCTTAAATCGCGCTAAATTACTGCCGTTCTCGACAATGCACCTTTGTAAAAGTGGGGATTTAGCACTTGCATGAAGAACAAATATAGACACAGATAGTGGATTTATATCAATTTAAGACTCAAACTTTCTTCGATACAAAAACATACCTTGTGTGAGTTCTTGTATTCAATGTTGATAACGAGGGAGAATGCAATTGTACCCAAATATCCACATGACTGCAAACGTGACATTATTATACAACAGGTCAAAAAACAAAACGTACATTTTAAACACAGTACTGTCAGTATTTACTCTATTTTGCAACGAAAAAATATTAAAATAATAAACCAGAGCAGAACTACAACACACGAATGCGGCTTTGAACGAATCGTGAGAGTCAATGATTCAATGATTCATTCACAGCCACTTGCTTCGTTACAGAATGAATGACTCGATGACTCACTCATAAAAACAGTGACTTGCTGCCACCTACTGGCAGTTTTAGTTTAATATTTAAAAGTATCACTTCGTTTACATCATTGCATATTTCTCTATTAAACATTTTTTATTTAAAACATTATTTATTTTATAAAGTTATTCATAAACATAAAAATATGCACTGGAAAATCAATTTAGGGGGCAAATATTGTCCTTTAATGGAAAAGGTGTGACTGCAGTCGAAGTGGAAGAGAGGGGGTACGCAGAAGGATGGGAATCCCTTCAGGGGGTACTCCACGCTAAAAAGTTTGAGAACCACTGCTGTAGACGACGTGGATCAACTTGTCAGATGGCATTCAGGATTTTGCCGTTCTCTTGTACGGTGGCTCTGAATTGTAAAAAGCAGAAAATCGAACCTGATCCGAATTTTTTTATGACGGACGAAAGTTACGGAGGCAGTGTGTAAATGTGATTGACACAACGTGAGGTCGTATTTATTTTTTAACGTGCGAAAATTTGGGACGCAAATTTCGGACTCAGTGTGCAAAGACCTTTAATATTAGAAAAGCTTTCCAGCGCTGGAGAGAGTTAAGTGGGAAGGCCTGAAAAAAGATCTGGAGGCTGCTTTGATCCCGCTACTAATGTGAGTAGGCTAACACTGGGTTTTGATTGTCTGGAGCCGCTGTGCTGTTTGCGACTAACAACAAACACTTTGTATTTACTCTTGTGTACTGTCTGTTCATTTTTTGTAATTCCTTGTTGTTCTTTCATCAACTGCACTTTATTTTTCATGAAGCATTTTGTTGCACGTCAGCTGTGATAAACAGGCACCCACTCGAATTGCGTGTGTAACAGTGGCCAGATAGTGAGAGTTGAGCAGGTAAACCACTGCACACTGACGACCGCTAGAGAATGAGGTGTTTAACGTCATTGTTAGTGCTCTCGCCTCACATGCCAGCAGCCGAAGTTTGAGACCAACTCGGAGCAGGGCGGTTAGGATTGGAGGGTGAGTTTTGGAGGCGGAGCAATGAAGAGAGGGGTGGGTTTGTTTGGGGTGATTTCAAATATCAACAATGTCCAGCCGCGTTGTTCAAAATCATCCCACCTTTTAATATTTCATTATTATACATAATATTTCATTTCAATATTACTTTTTTACGGTATTTTTGATCAAATAAATGCAGCCTTGGTGAGAAGAGACTACTTTAAAAAACTTTAATGATTTCAGACTTCTAAATGTCAATGTATTGGATTGCATCAGATTAGAGTAACTACATTTGTGTAGTTCATCACATTAACTATGACCATTTTCCATTAAAAGGATAGTCCACCCAAAATTTAAAATTCTGTCATCAGTTACTCCCCCTCATTTCATTCCAAACCTGTGTGCATTTCCTTCTTATGCAGAACATAGAAGATATTTTGAAGAATGCTGGTTACCAAACAGTTTTGGTTCCCATTGACTTCTATTGTATGGTCAAAAATTACAATGCAAGTCAAAAAGGTACTGAAAAGGTACAAAATTATCTTCTATGTTCTGCAGAACAAAGAAAGTCATACAGGTTTGGAACAACATTAAATTAAGTGATGACAGAATTTTCATATTTGAGTGAAGTTTCCCTATCCCAAATATGTTTTGTCTTCATTTTGAATAGTAAATCCAGTATAACAGTACATTTTAACCCTGAATAACAAGTGAGCTTGTAATATTTTTCTTTAAAATAAATTATGCTTGGTTTGATATTTTTGTTCTATAATGTAAATACATTCATGCATATGACTTACATGTCCAATTAAATGCTGGTGTCACATAAAAAAAACAAAACTAAAAAAAAAAACTAAGTTTAAACAATTAACTCTTTTCTTCTGTTAGTTTTTATGAACATTTCTTAGTAATTTTGCAGTTTGTTACAATGAAAATATAACACATTATTGTAGCCTATTTGTGCACGTATGTTGCATGTGTTACTAGGACACAAATAGAGTTACTGTTAGGGGTTGATACGTTCACATTTAAAGCCTTTTCAGCCCAGAAATTCCTGTATTGCCTCTTTTCCAAGAACCTTTTGTGTCCCCACAAGATTTAATTACCCTGTGGAATGACACAGCCAAAGATAAAAAGGGAAATAAGTATAGATAACATTAACTATGGCATTGAGCATGCAAAGGTTTGAACTATTAAGTAACTGAAGCGAGGAAGAGTGCTCAACTTCCTGTTTGTGGTTTCAGGCCATAAAAATACTGTAACATTAGCTCTTTCTCCACCCTGTTCATGAAAACAGCATTCATGGACACACCTTTAAGAAGTCTCTGTAAAAGAGCTGTGTTTCAGAGGAGGAGGAGGAAGGCGACTCAACAGCATCACATGTTTGGGCAGGGCTACACAGCCGGCAGTGTTTTGGCTGATCAGCAGGAGGAGAAACAGGAAGTGCAGAGAAACACAGAGCAGGCCAGCTCATAAGCTCACGGTACACACGAGAGAGATCAATTTCTCACTTGAAGGTAAGCTTTTCAAGCTTGTGTTATTTATCAGCTTTCACGTAATCAAAAGCAGACAGTTGTTTGGTACGGCACATTTTTAGTGGAAGCTGAACACTTAAGTTTTAGGCTGTTTTTAAGCTGTCATTTGAAATGAGGCAGTTTGAAATGTGCTTTACTGCAACTGAGGTATGTTAAATGTGTTTTTGTGTGGCCGTTCCTCTCTGCTGAGTCATCTGAAAGGAATGATGTCCTCCATCACCCCCCTATTATCCCATTAGATGACAACTGCTCTGTGCTTATTTTTAGGCAATTCATACTGAACACAATACATTTGTTATGTTCTGTTGTGCCCTTTTAAGGTGCAGACTATGGAGGGAGCTACAACACAAGATGAAATTCACCAGGAGGAGAAAGAAAGATCAGGAAGCACTGAAGTAGGGTGGACAGATCCAAAGGAAAGAGGTTTGAAGTCACATCATTTTTTATCTGATTTACCAAAACAAACCATTAAGAGTTTTGTGGACATGGTACCAGCCTAAATATACCTTGTAGTACCATGGTAAATATACCTTGGTGTTTGGACTTAAAGGTGCCCTAGAACGTCTTTTCAAAAGATATAATATAATATAAGCCTAAGGTGTCCCCTGAATGTGTCTGTGAAGTTTCAGCTCAAAATACCCATAAAATAGATTTGTTTTTATTAATTTTTTTAACTGCCTATTTTGGGGCATCATTAAACATGCGCCGATTTAGGCTGCGGCCCCTTTAAATTCTCGTGTTCCCCTCCCCCAGAGCTCGCACTTGCCTTAAACAGCATAAACAAAGTTCACACAGCTAATATAACCCTCAAAATGGATCTTTACAAAGTGTTCATCATGCAGCATGTCTAATCGCGTAAGTACAGTGTTTATTTGGATGTTTACATTTGATTCTGAATGAGTTTGATGGTGCTGCGTGGCTAAAGCTAATATTACATACTGTTGGAGAGATTTATAAAGAATGAAGTTGTGTTTATGAATTATACAGACTGCAAGTGTTTAAAAAATGAAAATAGCGACGGTTCTTGTCTCTGTGAATACAGTAAGAAACGATGGTAACTTTAACCTCATTTAACAGTACATTAGCAACATGCTAACGAAACATTTAGAAAGACAATTCACAAATATCACTAAAAATATCATGATATCATGGATCATGTCAGTTATTATCGCTCCATCTGCCATTTTTCGCTATTGTTCTTGCTTGCTTACCTAGTCTGATGATCCAGCTGTGCACAGATCCAGACGTTAATACTGACTGCCCTTGTCTAATGCCTTGAACATGAGCTGGCATATGCAAATATTGGGGGCGTACATATTAATGATCCCGACTGTTACGTAACAGTCTGTGTTATGTTGAGATTCGCCTGTTCTTCGGAGGTCTTTTAAACAAATGAGATTTATATAAGAAGGAGGAAACAATGGAGTTTGAGACTCACTGTATGTCATTTCCATGTACTGAACTCTTGTTATTCAAATATGCCGAGGTAAATTCAATTTTTAATTCTAGGGCACCTTTAAGGACTGTGTAATTTGTCTAAATGTGTCTAGAATAGTTATATTCTAGTTTTCAGTGACAATGACATTCATTATAAACCAAATGTAAAAAACTAAGTGCAAATAGCGATAGATTCTATTTACACTAAGTTAAAATAGCATATTTTTTTTAGTGATAGATGCTATTTACACTGAGTAAAAATAGCAATATATTCTATTTACACTAAGTGACAATAGCAGCATTTTCTTAGCGATATGTTATTTACACTAGATGAAAATAGCGAGAGATTCTATTTACACCATGTAAAAGTATCAGTTCTTTGCAACAAGAGTAAACAGTAATTAGATGCCATCTATACTTTATATTGGCAGATACTATTTGCAACTCAGTATTTTTGTACATTAACAGGATGCAATAATATCATAGAGTGTAAGTGATTATATTTATTAAAATTATTAAATGGATGCTGCCTTATTGGGAGAATAAAAACCCAAGCGATGCCCCGTTTTACCCCACAGACTTCACAGAAGTTCGAAAAAAAAAAAAAAAAAAGGCATTCTGAAAATATAATTATATTTTCCTCAAATAACATGTACTCCCTAACTACAGGCCTTACTATTCTCATATCATATATAACTGATGTTCTGCAAAACAACACGCTTTAAAACTCTTTTTTTTTTGGGGTGGGGGGAATTTCTGAAAATTAGATAATTTACCATGAAATCCGTTTTCTCTGTGGTACGTCACCAGTGTAAGCTTCATAGTGAATATGTCTACATCACTCTTGTCAACTTAGTCCATAGCAACAACAAAGCGTAACTTGACTTTATCAAGTGGTTATTTTGGGGGAAACAGTAGGGGGTCATTTTACCCCAAGGGGACGTTTTCCCCAACTCTACCCTATGTACTATAATACCATGGTGTTTTTTGAAGTACTTTGGAGTATCACTGTAAAAAAGTGACTCGTTTATATTGTCACTCATACAAATTATGTTTTTGATTTGTAAAATAAGGTTACAAAACTTAGGTTACCTTTTTTTGCAGTGTGTGTAAATACCATAGTAAATGCATATACTTAAAGTCCTTAAGTATATACTTAATGAGACTTTGAAAGTATGTATAAGTTGTGCAACACTTCATAACCACAATTAATATGCTATAAAGTCATAATTTTGTTCTTTTGTTTCTTACTGAGATGCTTGAAACTGAGACAAACATGTTTGTTAGTTTTTTCTCTTGCTTATAGCATCTTACAGTATGTTCTTCCTCAACCCCCAAAGTAAAAAGAAAATTTTTGGTGGAAGGTGGAAGATACTTTTCAGAAAACAATTCAGAAAACATCCTTACTAAAAAATGAAAAAGCACACTTACATTTATATGCATGGGAAAAGCAATAGAGCTTTATTTGTGAGTTGAAATGGGTGTAACCAAAACACACAGTTACACCGTTTAATATTCACAACCTTTAGCAAATCCAACTTGAATTGTTTTCATTAAATGATGCATTATGGATGTTTTGTATCATAAAAGGTGTTATGTATCACTTAGTCTTTAGGTGGCGGTATTGCATCAAAATTATGTGATGCAGAACTAACAATATTGGCTTTCACATTATTACATCCTGCTTATCAGTTTGTGTAATACATCATAACATGCCTTTTTTATGTATTTAATTAGAAATTTAACTACACACACACAGTTTACTTTTTATTGTTTACTCCAGACATTTCTTGTTTATGTTTAGCATTTCTTTTTACCGGTTGTCCATGAAAACTATATCCCACAATATCTGATCTGAAAAACAATATATATTATGGTTCTGTGTTGCTATGCACTGTTATTGCTTTTTAGTTTCATTATTTTCAGTCAGGTCATGCAAAGGCATCAGTTTATTTATCCTAGTTTTTAGGAAGTATAACCCATGACTAGAATTACAAGCAGCTGAATTTGTCTGGAAAGTTAAAGATCTTTTCTCTCAGATATTTAACTGTAGTGCTTGTGAAACATGATTTTCCCTATTAGAAAGGAACGAAATTAAGCAATTCTTGCTTGCTGTTTGCTTTGCTAAACCCAGATTTCTAATAATTTGTCACACCATTAACTGACCTTGATCCAAAAATGATTTCTTTAACACTTAAAGGCTTTAAATTACACTCTACATACATTTTGAACGCTCGATAAAGATAAGATTTTGTTCATATTTTGCATGTTAAGTTGCAATAATCCAGCTGATATTATGATATAGTAGTAAAGATGCAAAGATATTCAATTATTGAAGAAGAAGATTTTAAAATTCAAACTCAAAATGTTGTAAATAAAATCAAATTTGGACTAAAAAGTGTAAAAATGAATTAGGCAAGCAATGATAAATTACATATGTTTTAATATGGCTGTATTGTTGGGGAATTTTCAGTAATTAAATTGATTTATTTATAGATCTAAATCATGCTCCCATTATTTAATCAAGAGTACAACTAAAATCTAAAGTCAGCTGAAACATTTTATAGTATTATCGTACATTATTGTTTAGAGAACAGAGGTTTCTTCATAACTCGTGCCTGTCTTTAATAACTCTCAGTTTCTCTGTTTCTGTCTGTGGTACTAGAGTTGAGACTGGTGCTGCTGGGCTCAGCGGGTGCTGGGAAAAGCACTGCGGTCGATGCCATCCTGGGCAGCCCGACATCTGAGTCCGACCATACAGGCCCTGAGACGCCAGTCGCCGCCTGTCAGAAGAGACGTGTGACGCTGGCAGGACGGCAGGTGGGTTCACGTCTCTCTCTTAAAACTCTGAGAAGCCACCTGATTATGATTAGTCCTGCACGAATAGATTTTGTGTATAGTTTTAAAAATGTCAAATAAATAAAGTTGCATCAAGGCAAGTTGGTGCTTTCCTATTATGTGACTATGCATATCAAAAGCATTTCATAACCTAAACATTTTTGCATGTTCACAGTTATATATGCACATCATAAACCATAACAGTTATCATACAAATTTAACTGACTGTTGACTTTTGGATGGTTGGTTGTTTTAGAAAAGTACAATTATAAAACTAATAGTTTTGAAAACAGAGATGCCACGTGGGAAATTTAATGACATTTAATTAAAATTTTAACTTTGTAAATAAGTTCATATGTTAGCACAATTTATATTTATCTACAAATATAAAACCTTTGCTCACGAGAATCAAATTAAAAAATAAAAATGTACACTTACATTACAATTACATTAGTTAACTGCATTAGTTAACAATGAAAAATACTTCTAATGCATGTAAATGAACATTTACTAATACATTAAAAGGTATCAAAAAAGTTGTATCTGTTTATTATTTATTATTTGATGGACCTGAGCTAACATGAACTAACTAATTTTTATTATGCTAACAAATATGATTAAATACTGCAACAAATGGATTGCTCATTTTTAGTTAATGTTAGTTAATGCATAATGGGACCTTATTGCAAAGTGTTAGCAAAGATTATAAATAAAATGTATATAAAGAATAAAATATAAAAGTATATAAAATATTTTATGCAAACTAAAGTGGTCTAACATTACCTTAAACTAATCAACTATATTACCACCATCCCTTTACCATAGTAAAATCACTGTAAAGGCCCGTTCACACCAAGAAAGATAACTATAATGATAACTATATATCGTTCTGTTTATTCTAAACATGTGCTGCAGTTTTGTTGTCTGCCATTTTAAATGCTCGAGCTCTTAAAGCAGGATGAATTCTGATTGGCTGTCAATGTTTTGATCGTTCATCAGCTGGAAAAAATCATTCTGAAAGTGATCCCAACAATATCGTTTCTCAATGCCATTATCATTATAGTTGTGGTGTGGACGGTGCTATTCTTTAATATTCAGAATGATATGGTTATCTTTATAGTTATCGTTCTTGGTGTGAACACGTGACCTTTCATGGCCTTTTTTCTGACTATCCACATAGTGTTCTCTTATGTTTATTGAAGGGGCCTTTTCTGAGACTTATTTTTCTTCTGCGCAGGTGGCTGTCGTGGACACACCTGACTGCCTGTGCATCGAGCGCCCCGCTGAGGACGTCCGCCGCCAGTTCTCGCTCTGCGCTGCTTTATCGGCCCCGGGGCCCCACGCTTTCCTGCTCTGTGTCCCTGTTCACCGGCCCAGCAACCTGGAGCTCCAGATTTTGGAGACCATCGAGAAGGTGTTTGGTCCTGAAGCGGTTAGTAAACACACAATGGTGCTCTTCACTCGCATGGGCCGACTGCCCGAGGATGTTTCTCTGGATGAGTATCTCAGCACAGAACGGGCCGACTTACTAGAGCTCGTACAGAAGTGCGGGGATCGACACCACCCGCTGCGGCCGGGAGCGAACGCAGAGGAAAAGGACAACGTGGAGGAGCTGCTGATAAAGGTGGAGGAGATGGTGAAAGAAACCGGGACTCAATTCTACACCTGCCCTCTCTTGAAGGAGGCAGAGAGGAGAGTGAAAGAGAAGGAGGAGGAGATCTTGAGAAGCAGAACAGAAAGAGGAGAGGACGATTCGGAGGGAATAAGGGCCGAAGCAGAGAGAAGTGTGGATGATTTGGTGGTTGAGGGAATCGCAGACCTCTGCGTCTCCACGCCTGACGACTCATTCTTACGCTGGTTGTGGGACAGTGTGGTCGGGTGGCTTCTGTGGCTCCCGAATATGGTGAGGGGCAGTGCTTTACTGGGGTCGTT
Source organism: Megalobrama amblycephala (assembly GCF_018812025.1). Lineage (NCBI taxonomy): Eukaryota > Metazoa > Chordata > Actinopteri > Cypriniformes > Xenocyprididae > Megalobrama > Megalobrama amblycephala. The sequence continues at coordinate 2,035,919 of NC_063044.1, read as the reverse complement.
TGTGGGGTTGTTCGTCGGGGGGCCCTTAGGAGGGGCCATGGGAGCGACGGTGGGCTCTGTGGCGACGGAGATGGGTAGACGGAAAAAAAAAAACCAAATGAGCACTTGAAAATTTGGTAACATCTTATTGTATTTTTCACTAAGAAACATCAAAAAACAGATCAATTGTTCTTATACATTCCAATGTGAATATATAATCGGCTAATGAAATGCTTTTGCATGATTCTTGTTGAACACAATTTTTTTCCTTTACAAAAATTATATTATTAACTGTCAGTTTGAGTGAAAAGTTGAGTTGGAAAATTAACGTGAAGTTCAGTCTTAGATTTTGCTTTAATGACAGAAACACTTTACACATGTTTGCTGATAACGCTATGACAAGCTCTGTCACATGGTTGCTTTTCATTTCTGACCCAGAAATAATGCAGAATATTTCATTTTTAATTAATTTTACCTTATATCTTGTTAATTTTCAAAATCCTAAAATTTTCAGTTTAGACAGATTTTCAGTCTATATAAATTATATAAAATGAATTGTGTAAAAATCCAATGAATATATAAATGCATAAATATATAATATATATATAAACTATAAATGCACCACAGTGTGTGCGTGCACATGGATGGGTGAAATGAAGAGCACAAATTCTGAGTATGGACACCACTTAAATTTTTTTCACTTTTATAAAATACAATATATAAATTATACAATAAGCATAAATGAAAAAATCTAATAACAATACAGCAATATATGTATACAGAGTATTCCAGCTATACATGTACATTAATTAATGATTTGTTAAGCATGACATATACAATAATGTTTGTTATTATTATTAATGAAAAATATAAAATATTATGTTACCAAATATTTGAGTGCTTAAAGAGTCAAGTATTACAAAAAGGTCTATTTTTAATGGTGAGCAAAGAGAAGGGTTTAGATGTGAGATTCATTTCTCTAATTGTGTGCACCTTTAGTTTTTCACTAAAGCTTTTTTGCCTTAAAAGTTAGATGTTGTTTGATGTTTTGAGTTTAAAAAGCATCTGTTATGGAGCTAATGGAGTGAAGATTAATGTCTTAACACTGTCACCAAAAAGCTTTATTCGACACACACACACAATTTAAACTCACTGTATTACTACTAATCCTGAAGTGCTTTGTCTGAAGTGAGGACTGAACTCTAAGCACACTATAAAGTCTGAATTTGTTTACAGACTGCAAACATCTCTGGATCTAGGTGCATAAGTGTTTTTATTAGATCACTGCTGCGCTAAACAGCTGCTATGGAACAAATGCGTGTTACACATTTTAAGACGGATCGCATGATCATAAATTTAATAACACTCATATAAGCGTTTTTCATGTGCAGTTTTGTCACTTAATTGGTTTGCAGTTCAAATGTTTCTGCAGCTGTTCTGGAGTATGAAAATAAAGCGGCATAATGAAAACGATCAGTGATGGTGTGACTAATTTGCGTGTTTTATTTATACGCACATTTAGAGTCTCTTTGCAATCACAGGTTTCAGTCATTCGTTTGGAGATCAGAACTAATTCATATATGAAACTAAACAAATATGAAATGGCATGCACATATGGCCATATAGGCATATGCAAAACATTTTAACTTCTAGTATTTATTTGTGATTATACCATGGTTTGTCTGAATACTTGGCTGGAGGTTGTGCAATAAAGCCGTTTAATGCACAGGTAGATCCAAGTCAGTTTAAGCACCTTTCTATATTAAAGGTGTAGTGAGCAATTTCTGAAAAATGCTGCTGAAAGTGGATTAAACCAAAATACACTTGTAGCCAATCAGACGTAAGGGGCGTATACACTCATTAGGGGGGAGGTGCCTGTGTTGCATAGCTGTTTGTGAATTTGGGGTAGAGCTATCAAGAGAGGGGTGTGATCCTTTTGGGTAGGGGTGTGTTTGTTTTGGTGATTTTAAATATCAACAGTGTTTCTCAGAAATCACTTACTCTACCTTTAATGCACTATTTTCATTGAAACACACACACGCGCGTATCACTCGGAAATCAAGCTGCGCACATACAGAAACATTCAGGAGCAAACTTATCAGCGCTGCCCCGTGACTTTTAAAAATAAAATCGTTTCACTACTGAGTCGCCACATTATATTTTTCAGCAACGAGGGGGTAAAGTTGCTGGTTTTGAAGTAATTCAACTCAAAGCTTCATTGTTAATAGAGAGAAACGTTAAACAGACGCAGGTAATTTGCACATGCATCTCTTTCTCTCTTTTTTTATTTATTCAAATAAATGTAATCTTACCGCTTTGCTTTATCTCGGTGTCTGATTGGAAGTGGGCAGAATGCTAGATATATTGAGCCATAACCGATGAAAATAACCATCAATTTTACGCTTCCGGTCAAATATTGTGCTGCAAACATTAATAACAGCTTTAAATTATTAATGCCAGGAAATGACTCAATGACCGTGGTATAAGCGGGATAATCCACGCATCAGGTGGATCCACATAGTGTATTAAAGGTGCCATCGAACGTTTTTTTACAAGATGTAATATAAGTCTAAGGTGTCCCCTGAATGTGTCTGTGAAGTTTCAGCTCAAAATACCCCATAGATTTTTTTTAATTCATTTTTTTTAACTGCCTATTTTGGGGCATCATTAAATATGCGCCAATTCAGGTTGCAGCCCCTTTAAATGCTCATGCTCCCCACCCACGGAGCTCGCGCTTGCCTGATTCTGAATGAGTTTGAGGCTGTGCTCCGTGGCTAACGGCTAATGCTACACTGCTGGAGAGATTTATAAAGAATGAAGTTGTGTTTATGAATTATACAGACTGCAAGTGTTTAATAATGAAAATAGCGACGGTTCTTGTCTCCGTGAATACAGTAAGAAACGATGGTGACTTTAACCACATTTAACAGTACATTAGCAACATGCTAATGAAACATTTAGAAAGACAATTTACAAATATCACTAAAAATATCATGTAATCATGGATCATGTCAGTTATTATTGCTCCATCTGCCATTTTTCGCTGTTGTTCTTGCTTGTTTACCTAGTCTGATGATTCAGCTCTGCACAGATCCAGACGTTACTGTCTGCCCTTGTGTAATTCCTTAAACATGAGCTGGCATATGCAAATATTGGGGCGTACATATTAATGATCCCGACTGTTACGTAACAGTCGGTGTTATGTTGAGATTCGCCTGTTCTTCGGAGGTCTTTTAAACAAATGAGATTTATATAAGGAGGAGGAAACAATGGAGTTTGAGACTCACTGTATGTCATTTCCATGTACTGAACTCTTGTTATTTAACCATGCCAAAGTAAATTCAATTTTTAATTCTAGGGCACCTTTAAAGTCGTTTAAAGGATTAGTTCACTTCAGTATTAAAATTTCCTGATAATTTACTCACCATCATGTCATCCAAGATGTTCATGTCTTTCTTTCTTCAGTTGAAAAGGAATTGAGGTTTTTGATGAAAACATTCCAGGATTATTCTCCTTATAGTGGACTTCAACAGTTACCAACTGTTGAAGGTCCAAATTGCAGTTTCAATGCAGCTTCAAAGCACTCTACACCATCCAAGACGAGGAATAAGGATCTTATCTAGTGAATCAGTCATTTTCTAAAAAAAATAAAAAATCATATACTTTTTAACCACAAATGCTCACATTGCACTGTGATGCGATGTGCCACGTATTACGTAATCATGTTGGAAAGGTCATGCGTGATGTACGTTTTGCCTAAAAAATGTGCTTGCTTGTGCTATCTTTCTTCAAAATACAAGCAATTTGATATATTTTGCTATATAATATGAAAATATTTTATTATATAATATGAAGACAAGTGCTGCTTAAGTGTCCCAAAACTGTTTAGGTGCCACTGTATCATATCCATATGTATGTATTATGTATTGCCTGCCACATATCACATTTCTGTATGGGATTTATTATGTTTAAACAGAAAGGATGGCTCTTTAAAAAATATATATATATCTAAGAGAAACCCAATCAGTCCAGGCTTAGTCTTTTAACAGCTTCAGAAGCCACGAGCAGACAAGAATAAAGTGAAAAGGCTTTTATGCCACTGCAGAAAGACGTCAGACAGACAGATGCAAAGACGTCTCTCTCTCGCCCTCTTTTGCGAGCGCAGGTTTATGCTTTTGACATTGACATAAGTGATAGTCTGCTAAACCCATCCATCAAAAAAACCCATCCCTGTATTTCTGCCTTCAGTACAGCAAGGCGTTTCCTTATGTGGGTGGTCCGCCCAGGGAGAGAGAGCAAGTGAGAGAGAGACACAAGCCTGCTCTCATGTTTCTAAGCACAGAAAGAGAGAGAGAGAGAGCTTGCTGTGGGATGTACATCTGTCTTCCAGATGTGGCTTTTTGCAGTTGTTTGAAACAGGAAAAAAGAACGTTTAAAAAATAAAGGAAAATTGGTGCTAAACAGATTTTTATTGTCAGGGATTACGGATGTAGTGCACTATAGATTACAGTATAGCAGGCTGCGTATGACTCAGCCAGTACTGTATATTTTAACCTCAGATCCATCTTCTTAAAGAAACGACGCAGGAATTATGTAGTGCGGTCCCCTGCGTACTTGGACTTGTGGATAACGTGTTTAAAAAGGAACACCTGTCCAAATATTATTCTGTCCTATTGGACATGCGTCTGGAAGAGGACAGGGAGAGAGAAGGATGAGAAAATGAGGAAGAAATGCGTAAAAGAAGCAATGGAAAGAATGAAAAGGAGGGGACTATGGATTAATATGATGGGGGGAAAAGCGCTTGAAATATGGAGGGAAAATAATATAAAAAACACCCCAAAACTAGTTTGTTCCCTCACATAAAAAAACACCACAAACCTTGTGAACGCTCTTTTCATGAATGCTGTGGCGATGTGGTTAACTCTCAAAGGACCCGATGCCCTTGAGAGCTGACACCGTAATGATTTGTGCCGGTATGTGTAACACTGGCCAAAGTCTCGCGGATTCACAATTGGCCCATCATTAATACAGTAAGGATGAGTTATGCCGCCGCGCCCCTCAGCGGAGATATTGTTGTAAGGGCCTTGTGGTGCACTCAATGAGGAGCAGAAGCGAACTGCAGACGCCTCGACATTGCCCTCTTATGATCACGGCCTGTGGGCTGAGAAAGATGAAAGCCGAAGCGGATGAAACCGAATGAAACTGTTCCCACAGCGTACGTCATCTTTTTAGCCATTAGCTCGCGCATGCGTTTAAAAAAATAAATAAAATAATAATTTAAAAAAAGCCGCTATCACTCCGCCAAAGGACACTTGATCAATTATAAATGTACGTTTTCATCCTTATATTATTTTTAAATTAATAACATACAGTAACAAGATTACTATTTTAGCCTACTCTAAAAATGCTATTTCCATGTAAAAAAAAAAAAATTTTTAAGTCCCTCTCGCGCTCGACCATAGAATGACACGGCAGTGAATCGCGACCAGCATCAAGCTTTTAATAAATAAAGTTATTTAACATAAATTGAGGGTATGCACGTGACGTCACTACTTAACAAGCGGATAGAGTGCCTCAGGGATGACGTGTTTTTGTAGGCCAAACCCGGAAGCGAGTTAACATTTTAGGATTTCCGGTTCCAACGCCTTAAAGTCAGTGGGTTTTTTTTGAATGGGTTTTTGCTAAATCGCCTGAAATAAGGTCTGTGGTTAACAAAGCCTCTAAATATTTTCACGTTTTGATCTATGACATAAAACATACCAGTTATACCCGCTTGTGATTTTTTAAACCTTTATTGAGTCTTAAAAACGGCGGTTGCTAACAAGTTGCTAAAAGGGACGACTTCCTTTGGCAGGGACTTTAGAGATCATCATTAAAAACAGGACATTTGGACAGCATTTCTCTGGAAAAAGTGCATAAGTGTTCATACACAGCACAGATAATAATCAGCATATTTTTAAATAAAGTTGTTTTTTTAATAAAGTTTGAGGAAGCTTGGTGGTGGTGACGTTGACCCGCGATCATGGTGTGCTGTAGTCCGTTTATAGCCTACTGTTAGCCTTTTATATCTGACGACTTTATTTAGGCTTCAAAATCTATAAATGTTGTGTTAACTTGTAAAGATTATCTTGATAGACAAAACGTGTAAGAGTCATAACCCTTTGTTAAACACAGAGCTTATTTTTTGCGATTTTCCAAAAGTCTATGGGGAAAATGCATAGGCTTTTGATCGAGGGAACCCGTGCGCCGCTAACTTCCGGGTTGGCCTACAAAAACGCGTCATCCCTGAGGTACTCTATTAGTGCCGCAGTTCACTCAGCCTTGTATGGACGAGCGCAAGAGGGACATTGTTTTAAATTCTCTTTTTGTGGTCCGAAAAAGAAAGATACTGCTTTAACCACACCAGGGTGAGTAAATGATGACTTATTTTTCATTTTAGAGTAAACTATCCCTTTAAGATAAATCACACAGATGGTTGTTAAGATGCCTTCATAGGCTATGTGCCATCAAACATTTTTTTAATAAAATGCTGTTTTGCTGTTTTTGCTGTTAACTTTACTCTTTAATGAAAATACGGTAACAGTTTAGTATAGGAACATGTATTCACTATTAACTATGACCAAACCTAAACCTAATTTACTGCTTATTAATAGTTAGTAAGGTAGTTGTTAAGTTTAGGTATTGGGTAGGATTAAGAATGTAGAATAAGATCATGCAGAATAAGGCATTAATATGTGCTTAATAATTTAATAAACAGCCAATATTCTAGTAATATGCATGCTAATAAGCAACTAGTTAAAAGACCCTAAAATAAAGTGTTACCAAAAATACAAAGTAGCAGAGGCAGATTTTGAAGCCCAAAGAAATTCATCCATCCATTATAAAAATAAAAAAATCCATACGGCTCCAGGGGGTTAATAAAGGCCTTTTGAAGTGAAGCGATGCATTTTTTGTAAGAAAAATATCCATATATGGTACGGTGTTGCCTCCAGGCAAAAAGTGTTTTTTTTTTCACTTGTTTGTAACCATTTAATCACCCACAAAAATATGAGTCACCTTCATTGGCAAGTAAAGAAGTATTTTTAAGAACTTTTTTCACATTTTAAATCATCAAATGTTTTAGAGAAAATAACAAAAAACTGTATGTTGCCTCAAGGCAACATTGTACCATAATGGAATCCCATAAGGCCATACAGGCATAATAGGTTTGAATACAAATGTATTATATTTGTAAGGAAAAGAGTGATAATTATCTAAATATATTTGCATGTTCACATGATTTTGTAATGCACTTATAAGAATAGTAATTCACATACTGTATCTGCATATATTATGATCTGCACATTTTCTATAGCACTTCAAAAAGGTATAAAACACAAGTAGCAAAGCCAGTTAATGAGGGTGATGATGAGGAAGATAAAATCATAGTGACAGTCCATCAGGGAGAGAGTGAGGGTGAGAGAGAAGATGGAGTTGAGGATGAAGATGGTTATGATAACTTAATATAATAACATAATGATATAATGGTTTGGTAATACTTGTGTTCCACTATGGTACAATGTTGCCTGAGGGCAACAGCTGGATATAAAATGTTACTTTTTATTAAATATGAAACTTTTAATACATTAAAAACTAGATACATTTGTTTGTTTAAGTGTCTAGTTAAAGAAATTAATGTTTTCAATAAATATATTTCTTGATCATGATCAATGATTACATGATATTTTTAGTGATATTTGTAAATTGTCTTTCTAAATGTTTCGTTAGCGTGTTGCTAATGTACTGTTAAATGAGGTTAAAGTTACCATCGTTTCTTACTGTATTCACGGAGACAAGAGCCGTCGCTATTTTCATTTTTAAACACTTGCAGTCTGTATAATTCATAAACACAACTTCATTCTTTATAAATCTCTCCAACAGTGTAGCATTAGCCGTTAGCCACGGAGCACAGCCTCAAATTCATTCAGAATCAAATGTAAACAATATAACAGTATACAATACTCACATAATCCGACGCATGCATGCCGCATGCATGACGAACACTTTGTAAAGATCCATTTGAGGGTTATATTAGCTGTGTAAACTTTGTTTAGGCACTGTTTAAGGCAAGCGCGAGCTCTGTGGGCAGAGAGCACGGGATTTAAAGAGGCCGCACAGCATAAATCGGCTCATATTTAATGATGCCCCAAAATAGGCAGTTAAAAAAAAAAAAAAAATGTATGGGGTATTTTGAGCTGAAACTTCACAGACACATTCAGGAGACACCTTAGACTTATATTACATCTTTTAAAAAAAAGTTCAATGGCACCTTTAATATATCTCCGATTGTGTTTGTCTGAAAGAAGAAAGTCATTGCTTAAGAGTGAGTAAATCATGGGATAATTTTCATTTTTGGGCGAACTATCCATTTGACATAGAAGTAACAAGCATGTAATAGTTACAAAAAAGCTTTGCTGAAAACAAAAATCGAGAGAGACTTGAAAACTAGGATAAACCTTTATGGGGATGCTAGTGTAGATTACTACTAATCTGTTACACCCGGTAGAAAAAAATAGATGGCAATATTTTACATGAATCAGAATTGTTAAAGTGCTTCATTTGAAAAAAAAAAGAAGAAAAAAAAATCAGCCTTAAAAAACTAAAAATGTGACGTAATGTAAATCAAAGAGATGCTGGAGATGAACTACACACTGCTTAGCCACAGCACACGACTGCTGATTGACTGTAAACAGCGTGAATCTTCTGAAACACACTGATGTCCAGCGCTCCACCCGACTGGAGTCCCCTCATCTTTTTCCTATTAGTGCTGTTTTCATGTTCCTCCCTACAGAGTGAGCGTGTGTGTGTGTTTGCATGGCAGTGATTGTTTAGAGTCAGTATGTAACTGTGTGTGTGGCTTTCAGGCAACCTATAAAGCATTGATAATAGCCCTGGCTAAATTACAAAATAAAAATGGACCAACAAAAGTTTGCTTTCATAATAGCACGTTGAGTGCTTATTTTTTTTTATATGCACACAATCAAACTGTTAATGTTTATGGGGCACTGGCAACATTTCAGTGCATAAAATGGTGGTGTTTATTTATTACATTTGTGAACACAACTGAAGTCTAGCTATGGGGTATGTGCTCTCAAAAGCACTTTACTTTTAAAGGTTTATTTTGCAGTGTCTACATTCAGCTGGAAAGTAAATTGAAGTCTTTTGAAATATTGTTTGACTACACAAGTACTAAAATCAATCTAAGGCTCCCAATACAGTCGTATATATTCTCAGAATATTGCACCGATACTTTATATTCTTGAATCTTTGTCTGCATTCATTTTACGTCAGTTGATGAAGAATCAAGTCATGATGCTGCATCCAAAGAACTGAATGCATTCAAAATATTTATTGCAATGTGCATTATATTGTGAAGTAGTGGGTGAAATGAATTGATTTGAATGATTTTGGTTTCTGATTCTGTTTCTATTTAATGGATCTACTTCATTTATGATTCTATTATTGATTCTTTTAGTGTTTGAAGAATAATTGGTCATGTATTGTTAATGGCAACTATACCAAGCGTTTTTGGAGTCAGTAAGATATTTTAAATGTTTTTGAAAGAAGTCTTTTATGCTCACCAAGGCTGCATTTATTTGATCAAAAATACAATAAAAACTGTAATATTGTGAAATATTATTACAATTTAAAATAAATGTTTTCTATTTTAACATATTTTAAAATGTAATTTATTTCTGTTAAGCAAAAGCTGAATTTTCAGCATCATTACTCCAGTCTTCAGTGTCACATGATCCTTCAGAAATCATTCTAATATGCTGATTTGATGCTCAAGAAACATTTTTTATTAATATCAATGTTGAAAACTGTAGTGCTATATATATATATTTAAGAAAGATAATTTTTGTAGAATATTTTAATGTTTAACTATTCTGTTTATATATTTTTGGTAACACTTTAGTATAGGCAACACATATTCAGTATTAACTATGACTTTTCCCTCAATAAACTCCTAATTTACTGCTTATTAATTGTTAGTAAGGTAGATGTTAAGTTTAGATATTTAAGAATATGGTCATGCAGAATAAGGCATTAATATGTGCTTATAAGCAGGGTTGGGGAGTAACGAAATACATGTAACTTAGTTTTTAAAATACAAAATTTGAGTAACTATATTTCATTACAGTTACTGTACATTTTAAATGGGTGGTAATCAAATTACAGTTAGATCCGAAAAGTATTTTAGATTACCAAAGTGATTACTTTGAATTTTAATATCATTTATTTAATTTAAACATTAATGTAAACTGTGACGGGCAATTAATGTAAACAGCAATGGTGATTCTCTGGCTCTGACACTGCAAAAGCATCCTAAGCTACAGTTCTGCTCATAAGTTTCAAACCCCTTTTAAAATTTTAATATTTTAATACTTTTAACAAAATAAGAAGGATCATAAAAATTTCATGTTATTTTTATTTAGTACTGTCCTGAATAAGCTATTTCAACAGATGTTTACATAAGACAAAGTGACTGAATTCATAAAAATTGCCCCATTCAAAAATGTACATCTCCTTGAATCTTAACTGTTTGTCAACTATTTTCATGTTTTGCAATAGTTGTTTGTGAGTCCCTTGTAATTGTAAAAAAAAAAGGTAATTGAGACTTTTTATCTCATAATTCTGACTTTTTTCTCAAAAATTGCAAGTTTATATCACAATTCTGACTTCTTTTCTTGCAATTCTGACTTTTTTTCTAGAAAACTATTTATTATTTCTCACTGACTTTATAACTCACAATTACAACTTTATATCATGCAATTCTGAGGAAAAAAAGTCAGATTTGGGAGATAAAAACTTGCAATTACCTTTTTTTTGTGTTACCTACTTATTAGTATTCCAATGTATTCTAAAGGATTTAGATCAAGTTACAAAACTTCTAACTTAATCTAACGAAATACGTTACAAATTACTTTTTAAAGCATGTATTTTGTAATCTGTAGTGAAATACATTTTAAAAGTAACCTACCCAACCCTGCTTATAAGTACTAATAAACAGCCGATATTCTAGTAATATGCATGCTAATAAGCAACTAGCTAAAAGACACTAAAATAAAGTGTTACCCTATTTTTTAACTTCAAGTCACATGAGCAATGTTTATGACTCAAGGTATCCATTTTATCAGTTTACCGAATCAATTCACTGAATTAAGGTTCGCTGAATGAGTCAACAAAATGATTCATTCAGTGAGTGACACGTTAGACTGATTCAAAGCAATTACTTGGATCAAGAGCATTTAATGAGCCTTTCTGGACAATTCATTAAAAAAACAAAAACAAATGATTGAACGTGAATTAATTAAGAAACACTGCTGTTCAGAACCAATGCAGATCATCAACCTCTAACAGAACCTAAAGCCATGAAAATCAGTGTTTTACCGCACATACCTCAGACTTGAGTGATCTTAAAATGGTTTAAGTGTGAGTACTAATGATCTTTCCCTCAAATCACAGCAGGATGGGGGCCTTGCCGCGCTCCACACAGGCCCTTAATTGATTAATTGTGCGGGCCTCACTAACTGACATGCTGCTGCTGGTGAGTGGGTACGGCTGACGTTTGAAGTGCAGGCCTGCGGGATGTGTTTGAACATAGCATAGAGAGCTCACTGCTCTTTGTAATGGACACCGCTCTGCGGTCTGATCGCGGCTCTGGGTCAAGCCAAAGCAAGCATACTGTTCCTCCCATTACCAGACACAGCAAGAGATCTGGATACTGCTTCAAGGATGAATTAATACAATGCAGATCTGACCAGGATTGCTCCCGTCCAATACAGCAGATCAGGGCCTTAATCCTGGCCCGACCGCACACTTGCGTAATGGAAGAGTCGGATCTGTTAGGATACCGTCATGTAATTCGCAGCCCAATGTCAATCTGACAACCGAAGAGACTGAAATGCTAATGGGACAATTACATATACAGGGCTGTCTTTGTTTTCTGATGGATATGTTTGATCAAGAGGCTAATGTTAGTGCTACAGCACTTGTTGACCCATACCGTAAGGAATAAATCTAAAAAAAGGGGGTTTGAAGTGAAAAGAAACATAAAGCCTGTGAAACACATTTTCTTTGATGCTCCGGCTATTAGATATTTTAGAACTTGTGTTCAGAATACTATCCAGTTGTGTTACTTCAAATGCAAAACATGCACACGCAAGACCTTGAGCTAAAGAGTACTTTGAGACGGCGATCATCTGGTGTCAAGGCAGAGAGAAACGCTGCAATTGGGTTTGAATCCAGTTTTGGTTTCATTTAAAGGAACAGCGCGTTCAAAAATTGTGTGTGCGCGTGAGTTTTTTCTTTCCTTTTTTTTTTTTACTTTGACAGACCTTGTTGAACACAAAATAGCTGTGTAAATATTCTCTTTTTGTGCTCCACAGAAAGAAATAACAGCAAACGGGTTTGGAATGACATGAGGGAAAGTAAATAGGAAAGACTGAATTTTCATTTTTGCGTGAACTAATCATATAAGAACCCCGACCCCAAGTTTTTCATCACCCAATAAAAGGAAGACAGAAAATGATGAGAGGGAGGCAGAAAGAGAGAAAATTACGTCCTTCATCTGAAATCTCAAATGAAAGGCAGTGAGTTGGGCCTAAAGGCCAGACCTCTGATTTTCACTGTGGTCCTTTTGAAAGCATGCATCCAGCAGAAGTGATGGAAAAATAGAAAACAGAAATGGCTGCAATTTGTCTCGGGTAGGAAATAATGCAGGGAAATTTCATCAATACTGTTCCTTATTTATGAAAGAAAGCTCTAAGGACTTTTTCTTAATGTTGGCATGAAAAGAAAATTCACCCCTTCTTTTTTCTAAATGCATGTTAATGATCTTATTGTGAACTATTCATAACGGTATGTTTAGTTTTATTTCTTTCTTTCTTTTTTTAATCAAAATGTGGAAACAATTTAGAATAATGCTCCATCATTAATGAATAACTACACATGAACAAATGAGTAACGCACTATTAACACTCTAACTACTATTAACTAACAAGAAACTCAAATTAGTAAGTAATAGTACTCAGTTGAATGAGGTAGTTCACTATTAACTACTATTTGTTTTTTATACCTCCCAGAGAAGTACTAAGAACTATATATACAGGTTAATTATTAATGTGAATAATGCATAATGTATAATTAAAGTAAAGATCATGTAACCCACTAGCAATGACTCAAGTGTTACCAAATCCATCGGAAGGGATTACTATCCAAAACATTACAAAAATCTCAAAAGTTTACAATGACTTCAGTCATTACTAGGGAGTTATCATGCTTTTCACTTTAGAATACTGCAAATGCTGGGTTAAAAACAACCCAAGTTGGGTTGAAAATGGACAAACCCAGCGGTTGGGTTAAATGTTTGCCCAACCTGCTGGGTAGTTTTATTTGAACCAACTATTGTTTAAAAATTGCTATATGGCTAGCTTAAAATGAACCCAAAATAGTTGGGAAATTAAAAACCAGATGCAATTAGAGGCAACAATAATAGACAAAAGGTGAATGTTTATTAATAAGCTTTAATATTTTATTAATATAAATTTAATAGTTTATTAATATAAATTTATTAATAAGCAATTTAATAAATGTTTATTGTTTAATAATTATTCATTGAACATTAATAAATGTTCATTTCCAACATACTTTGTGTTAATTTTAATTAAGCAATACAGTAATTTTTAAACAATAGTTGAGTTAAATAAAACTACCCAGCAGGTTGGGCAAACATTTAAACCTACCGCTGGGTTAAAACAACCCAATTGCTAGGTTTGTCCATTTTCAACCTAACTTGGGTTGTTTTTAACCCGGCATTTTTTAGAGTGTGATTCAAATTATAAATAATTCCTTCTGAAGTATTTGGTAATACTTCAGTCATTACTAGTGGGTTACCATGACCTTTACTTTAGAATTAATTATACATTATGCATTATTCATGTTCATTATGAACCTGTATATAGTAGTTCTTAGTAGTCCTCTGGGAGGTATGAAAAAATAGTAGTTATTGATTAGCTAATAGTGAACTACCACATTCAACTAAGCATTGTTACTTACTAATTCGTTAGAGTTTATTGTTAGTTAATAGTAGTGTTAATATTGCGTTACTCATTTGTTCTTGTGTAGTTTTTCATTAATGATGGAACAGTGATTACCCAAAATGTCATTCCTCAATGTTCCAGTGAAAAGACTGGTGAAGTGATCGACTCCTCCAATCATTAGTCTGCTTAAACCCCGCCCCTTTCCTACAATTGACTGCAAGCTGGCATTCAGGTCTGCCTCCATCCAATCAAAAACAGATGAATACAAGAACTCGCACTACAATTTATCTTTTTTATTAATCCTTTTCACTCTGATGTACGTCACAATATGGAGGATCGGAACTTTAATGTACATTATTTAGTGAACAATTCATAGGTATATTTTATTCATAAGAAATATGAAAAAAAATTTCTTGATGAATGTTGTTTCAACGAGACTGTTGTATTTATTTATTATAAATGCATTATTTTTTAATAATATTTTGTGTATTTTTTTTTACATTTTGTATCTATTTATTTAAAAATATAATTATTTGACATTATTTTATTAATAATATTATTTGTGTTATTTTTCATGCATTTTTTCCTCAAATTTGCATCCAGGGGTGTCCATCCAGCCTCATGTATCTGAACTTCAAAGTTTGTTTTTATTTCACCTGCTGTTATCAAAGTGTCCCGTGTCTTTGCAGAAAATGGGCAAAACTGGCGTGTTTGTGCGTGCGTGTCATGAAAGGCGGGAAAAGCAGACGTGCTGCGGCCTCTTTGATGCACTTTGAGTCGGGCCCTTAGAATAGACACGAGGCAAAAAAACAAAGAGAGTTTGCGTCTGAGCAGCAACCACTAATGAACCGAGCACAACGTTTTTTCACTCCCAGTGACTCAAAGTCATTACTGTGTGCAAACTATCGAGCTGTCTGTCATGGCCAATGAAACTGGAAAAGATATCTTCAAAAGAGCAAGAAAAAAAAAACCCTGTCCTGAACTTCCTGAGTGATGCAGCCCTTCTCAGAGAGAAACAAAACACTCTCCGCCACATCTGAATCTCTGTTACAATTCTTCCCTTTCCAGAAAGAGGTGAAAAAAGCAGAAAAAGGAGGGGATGTAGCATTGTGACCAATATGCTCCCCATATGTCTGACTGCAGCCGCTGTCTTTCAACCCGTCTCATGTTTTTATTTTTAATGGAATTTAGGTTTTTTTCCACACATCTATTTATCTAGCTTTTATTCTCCGGGGATTTATATGTGTGTGCTCAATGAGCGTGTACCATCCATTCACAGCTCAGGATATAGGTTGCATAGTTGTATGTGTGAGACGAGACTGAATAATGCAAAACTCGAAGCCTTCTTGGCAGACGTCTAACGCCAGCCAAGATATGAGGCACATCATCAGCACTGTATGGACTATCATCCGTACAGTGGTTAAAATTGCTATCAGACGCTTCTATTCAGCATCGAGATGGCAGACGAAACCAAAGTTGGCACTTCATTTCATACCAGCTGGACTGATACAGTGATGTATTCTTAACATCTGGCAATCTGCTTTGTGACTTAAGCATCCATGTTTGAGTGAGAATTTCAGCATGATGATGTCCATCTGCCACTATAAAGGCCTGGTCGTTAGATCATAATAGTGACTGTGCGCTCCAGATTTTCCAAACTGATTGGAGAAACTTTATGAGCGTGTGTGTGTGTGTGAAAATCAGGGTGGTCTGGCTATGAGTAGGTTTGTGCGACCGTCACAACGGAGCGATTCTCGACACACTCCGACCGCTGTGAGATGCTAGATAACAAAGACACCATTGATGCTGACCTTTTACTCCATGTTAAAAAAAACCCCTGACCTCTGACTTAACACAAACACACAGAGATACACACACGTTTCAAACACACACGTAGACTCTCTTGCTCCCCGTCCCTCTCCCGTGTTGCTGTTCTGTGGAATGCATCTCAGGTGCAGGGCCTGCCCTGGTTCCAATTAGCCGAGTATAAATTAGCGTGACTTTCCCCTCTTCTATCCAAACATTCTCTTTCTCCCAACACGTGCTATCTAAAAAAGCCCCTTCTCTCCTTCCACACCTCTCTTTCTAACCCCCACCTCATTCACTCATTCCCTGACCACCCTCCCATTCCTCACCACATAAATTTCCTCTCTTTACATCTAATGTCTACACTCCCTACCGACATGCACTATTTGGCTGTGGCCCAGCAGGCGATATCTCTATTGCTCTTTCTATGGGATTTATATATATATATATATATATATATATATATATATATATATATATATATATATATATATATATGAAGAGTTCAGATGCAAAAGCCTCTAAGTGCCATCTGAAATTTTCTTCTAAAATGAGCTTTTTTATCAAGCTTGTATGTTTATGTTCAGTTATTTCACTTTAATGGCAATGAAAAGGATCTATTAACATTAAAGTGAAATTACTGAACCTAAACATATGAGCTTGTTAAAAATGCTAATTTTTGAAGAAAATTTCAAATGGCACTTAGAGGCTTTTGCATCTGAACTCTTCATATATATATATATATATATATACTGCCCTCCAAAAGTTTGGAAAAGCCCTAGAAAAGTGGGGTTTTGGACAATATTAGCATGAATCCTTTTTAATTTGTGATAATTTTGCACTGATAAGGGACAACACAAACTACGAAAACATATTTTATTATATAAACAGTTTATACATAGAAAAATATTAAATTTTCGATTCCTCAAAATATGCACCATTAGCAGCTATCTGACCTAAACTGGGTTCTAATTGGTTCATTGTATCTAAACTTAATTGGCAATCAATTGTTGAAGCTATTAAGGTGTGCTGACCCAAAAATCTTTTACAAACCTGGGCCAAGTTTAAACCAGTAACCAGGCATCACAGCTGGCAAAGGGGCATGTCTGACTTTGACATGTATATATTGCCATTATTATGTAATCAAAATGATTATTATTGCTGGTCTTCAATGATAATGTCAAGTTACTGTAATGTATTTGCACCAAAAAATGTTAAGGATTTATGCTGATATCGTCCAAAACCACACTTTGCCAGGGGTGTTTTGGAGGGCAGTGTGTATATATATATAGTTTTCTTGTTTACTTTTCATATGACTAAAGAAAAACAGCAAATAGCCTAAGTAAATAAAATGAAAAAAAGTCCTCTACCTCACTCCCATCCTCGTTACCAGCTAATGCTCCGGTTCTGAACACCTTTCCTGCTGCTTGAAATGGATCGTTAAATGAGTCAATTTGCGAAATGTGGTTGAGTTCGTAGTACATTGAAATGCCACCAAGTGTGCTTTTTGTTTCTCACGAAAGCTTTGCTTTTTGTAAATTAGGTATTTTCCAGATGTTTTATATCGAGCAACATCATTGCATAATGAGGTGGAATAAATGTAGTTTTTAAGCTACTTCTAAAAGGTAAATTGAACTTTAAATTTTGCCTGCGAAAGTATCTCCAGCCCTAATTTTAAAACCATTTACAATGGCCATTAAATGACGTGGAAGTGTTTTTTTTTTTCTTTGCAGACCCACCGTTATACCCCAAGAGACCACCAGAGATCTACTGCTATGAACTAGATCATTACTGGAATGATTTTGCAGGCACTTAGCTACTTGTGGACCTCCATTTTATACATTTTTATACGTTCTGTAGTCTCTTTGTTAACCACTTAAGTTTTAAAGAAAGGATCCAAAAGGGTTTAGATTTAGCTAAATCTTCTGGGAACATTTTCAAATTTGTTGTCAAAAGTCGAAACATACACTTCATCTTACGTTTGCCCTCCATTTCCGCGCGCTCGACACCTGCCATGCCAGTATTCACGTGTGTGCGCGCACGTCCTTTACCAGCTTGAACCGCAGCTTCAACAGGGAAAATAGCGAAAATAAGGAAATTTACGGAGCATGTCCTCCCGGAACTTCACAGGTTCACAGGAGTCAAATACCCCGAAGGCCGCACAAGTCTTTATATTTTCTTTCCACAGCCACTGTTTCATTTTAACTGCGCGCGAGACCTCCGCGTGCCCACAGCGCGAGACTTTCACGCGCCGCAACTCATCCAGAGGCGCGCAGAGAAAACACGAGCCTGGCCGCTTTATAGCTCTCCGGAGACCGATAAGCTCGACCTGACCCCCTTAAATAAGAAAGAAGTGTGGTTCAGGTCTGGGTTTTTACCTCCCCAAGGGGGGTTAAAAGGGAGGAAAGGGCTGAAAGAAAGAGAATAGGTGAGCCATGAAGGAATGGGGGCTTTCTGTGATTTGTAAACGCCAGACACGTGTGAGGATAGATTTACTACGCAAGAGAAATACATTTATTAACGCCAACTTTCTCAAAAACAAATCAATTGTATAAAATGTATACAAATATGGGAATGTCTTTTTTTAGATAGATAGATAGATAGATAGATAGATAGATAGATAGATAGATAGATTTGTTTTAGAAGCAATAATTAGCTGTGGATTGTTCATTAAAAATATGAAAAAACAAAACAAAATTGTTGTTGTTTCTTTGTTTTTTTGCCAGAGCTAACACTAAAATACATATTTTAAGACATTAGTTCCCTTGCGAACCATTGTAATTTTCAGGAAGTGTCCAAAAATGAGTTTTTTCAGCTGTTCTTGGGGGTTTCCAGGGCATATGCAGTGGTTGCTTATACTGGCTGAAACCAAAACAATCCACCCTTTTATTATGTATATGTCCCTTTGTATGAAAATAATAATTTGTATGAGATGACTTGAAAACGTACAAGTTATAGGTTGTTCAAAAACTTATAAAAGTCATATCTTTTCGTACAAGCCAATTTGTGCAATATCATACAATTCCTTCATGTCATGTGAATCATTATGAGTTGTCATGTGACAGTGTTATACAGTATATAAGCCATAATAATAGTTACAGGTGTAACTTTTTTGGAGCAGGTGTGTGTCTTCTAGGAAGGTTTTACTGTCCAGTCACAATATCTCTATTAACTCGCTAGTAGAAGACACAGCAAAATTTGTTTGTAATGGCGCCCCATATACTTGATACATGGAACGCTTAAAGCATATTTCACCTTTCCCTGGTCTTCACTCCTCCACTCAACCTCTCCGGTAAACCTAATAGTCAGATAAGGAGGTCAAACTTTCACCTTTGTTACATGGAGGCCTGTCAAGTACAGCCCCCTCTCCCACTCTCTTTCATGACTCTTGGAATGCTGTTTTCCATCCATCTCAATCCAGGAGGAACAACTTTGGTTTGATTTGGCATGTGATAGATGTATCCCACACAACACCTGCGGCGTCCTCCAGGACTTCCATCTATCAAAAGAGCTTTATTGTGTGCCTAGAACTGCCCCCAATGTAGAACAAAAACTGGTTTATGTGTAAAGAAGATATAAAAGTTATTGGTTCTTCCAACGTTCTGCTGTTGCCCACGAGTTTCTGAATGTGATATAACTTTCCCATGGAGTTTCCCACCAGAAACAGATGTTTGGAGGGTGTGAGTGCAACAAACAGTTGCTATTATTTTGGCAGTGCAGTGGCTTAATTAAATGCGGTGAAGAATTAACTGTAATATTTCAGAGAATGACTGAACATGACGTCAAAGTATCAGTCGAGTTGTGATTAGATCCTCAACTCTTGAATGTTCTTCGCAGCTGTAAGACCTCCAGTGACTGTAGGCACAAGGAGTGTCGTATTCTGTGATGGTGTTCCCATTCCGAATGGCAACTGCGTTGTGTCATTCAACAAAATGAGTTATTAAGACTCAAACACTTTGCTACTTTTGGCTTGGCAGGCAATACGCCCAACATCATTAGTTATTGGCACACAACAACTGGTCTAAAGGTCTCACAGTCTACAGCAGAGTAGACACCCTCCAAGTTTAGTGCTTCTAATTTCAACATGGTGGCTTCCCCCCCTCGTCCGCATCCACTCTTCTGTTCCAGATATTTGACAGGCGCAGGTTTTATTTATTCACATTTTGCTCTAGGTGCAGGTTTTATAGTGCCTTTGGGTAATGCAGAGTTAATGTACAACTTTCTGTTTTTTCCCCCCTCAGCTCTTTAAACGTTCCTTAAGTGTTTAAACACCCAGGGTAATGACGTAGTGTTGTGAAAGTGAAAAACCATGCTGGAGTCGGAGACGCTGAAATGCTTCAGCAGTCCCTGAAGAGTGAAAGTGAATATAGGGGAGAGAGTCAGACAAGGCGGACAAAAAAAAAAAAGGAAAACAAGGTATTTAAAAAGAATGAAACTGGGTTAGAATTAACCTAAAAGAACTATAAAGAAATATTTAGGGCCTCTGGAAACTAGAGCTGGGCACTGATCCAAAGATAGTTCTCAATTTGATTCAAAGCTCTTGATTCAGTTCCGATTTCAAATTGTTTCCAATTAATTTAGGTGTATTTAATTTACAATGAAAGAAATTCTCCTTCAGCTATTGCTGTAAATTGCGAACATACTTAGTATATACAATTGAAATGATTAAAATAACAAATTATTATACAGTTTACACTTACAGTTTAAGAGTGTAGTCACACATGTAGTTCGGTTCACATTTAGTCCTGGTCCACTTAGCGTTCAGATTGGCATTTTTATCACAGAAACAAAAGAAACCGAACCTAAAGGCATAAGGATACACTGACAACTTGATTGGTCGGCTTTTATGACATACTGCGTATTTTGAGATGGAACTTACTGAACATCCAAAACAGTGCTGTGTGATGGGATAATTGGAGTCAAAACAGCGGCAGGAATCCCTCCATCACATACACATATATGATCTCCCGTAAAACCTTCGTTCATTTTCGGAACACAAATTAAGATATTTTTGATGAAATCCGAGAGGTATGTGACTCGTCCATAGTCCAATAGTCCAATAGCAATATAATCACCACTGTCAAGGTCCAGAAAGGTACTTAAGACATTGTTAAAAAAGTCGACATGAATACAGCGGTTCAACCTTAATTTTATAAAGTGACGAGAATACTTTTTGTGCGCAAAAACAAAACAAAAATAATGACTTTATTCAACAATATCTTCTCTTTTGTGTCATTCACCTTCGCTGTTTACATTCAGCGCTTCCGTGTTTATGTCAGAATGCCGGCTCAGTATTGGCCAAAGCTAATCACGTGATCAGCACGAGGCATGCATGTGATGCTGACGCAGGAGCCGGCCAATAACGAGTCAACGTTCTGACGTAGAACCTGGAAGCGCTGGACGAAAACAGCATATGAGAATGACACAGAAGAGAAGATATTGTTGAATAAAGTCGTTTTTTTTTCCGCACAAAAAGTATTCTCGTGGCTTCTTAACATTAAGGTTGAACCACTGCAGTCACATGAACTGTTTTAACAATATCTTTACTATCTTTCTGGACCTTGACAGTGTTGATTATATTGCTGTCTATGGACGAGTCATATAGGCTACCTCTCGGATTTCACCAAAAATATCTTGATTTGTGTTCTGAAGATGAATGAAGGTCTTACTGGTGTGAGTAATTAATGACAGAATTTTAATTTTTGGGTGAACTAACCCTTTAACACTAAGAGTAAATATATGCAAAGAACTATTGAACAGGTTGAGGCTCATTTTATAAGCCTAATTCTATAGAATATGATCAAACAAGTTTAGTCTCCCTGCACTTTTCCCACCGTCTTCAACAGGGCAGAGAAAATGTAATTAGTTTGGAGCTACCGCACACTTCATGTTCAACAGTTTACATTCATTCATTTACACTTAATGTTGTAACTCCCATATGTTCTTGATCTCCTCAGAAACTTCATGGAAACATCTCAAGATCAAATGCGCCAGCTGCGAAAGCCTCCTCAGTATGTATAAAATGGGAGATAACTATGTTAGACAAGGGTTACTTCCTTCCTCAGAGATCAATACAGTCTTGTTGCCCTCTGTTTAGTTCCAGCGCTTCCTTTCCTTAATTCTGTTTTTTCCTTGATATATAAAAGTGATTGGCTCTCTCGCTGCCAAAACGTGTCCTGCACGACCGTAAAAAACAGCTTCCCCACAGCAGCTTTTTCAAATTTTGGGCTTGTGACGCTCTGCCAAAAGCCACAAATTACCCCCCTCTAGCAACAGAGAATTAGGAACAATTTTCTGTTTGCTATAAAAAATGGGAAAAAGAAAGGCGATGGTAAAATATAGCTTACACCAGAGACCACCAAGGCAGGCAGCGCAGAAATGAAGTGCATGCTCGCCCTGCTGACGGTTTGGGTGGCAGGGCGGCATTTGGCATTTCATGCACTTGCTGATACTCATAGTAATCAATTCGCTAAAACATTGTGTAATGTTTCTTCTCAATGAGGTCACGCTTACAGAGAGAAAGGCAGGCGTATTAATATCATGCCTTGATGGAGAACAGGCATTTTTTAAAATAACGAATTGAGGAGGTGATTGTACCAGAGAATGGATGTTTTACACCAAATCTCCGGCCTCCTTTGAGCTTGGTCTATTGGATTAAGGATCAGAAGGGAATAAGCATAATTTGTTCTTCTGATACAAAGCGTGAGGTTTGGCTAAGTGTCCACTATGAATGCCAGCTCATGATTTTTCCCTTCCATAACTCGTTCCAATGCCTTTTAAAAGTCCAGGTCCAAGATCTGCTACACCGCTGCAGACGTTAACGGAGAAGAGCGGAAAACCAAACCAAAGACTAAGGTTGAGGTTGAGGAATTGGTAAGGTTTAGAGCCAATCTCCTGCTGAAGCTCGCTGCTGGTGGTCCACAAACCTCATGTAGTTCCCATAGCAACACCCAGCGGCTGAGGGTGAAGGAGATCTCGAATAAACCACCTGACCATAGGCAGCCTGACCATCACCACGTCAGCATAATCAAGCTTTGGGCCCATTGAAAAAACACAGCAACAGTAACCAGAGACTGAAATGCACATTAACCCAGTTCTGTAGCCTCTGACCCATATGTTAATTATACTTCCTGTTCTCTTCCTGATTACATGACAGCAGATTTTTAGCAAAGGAATCAGCTAATTGTGAAATTGGAGGGGGTTGGGGGGGCACCATTTGATGTTATTATGCTTTTGTTTAATTTTTAGTTGAGAAACATTTTTCATTTGAGAAACGCCACATTGTTGTGTTGCACAATGAGACTCTGATTCAGATATTCGAAAAAGATTATTTTGCTATGGTGTTTATATATAGCCTTCCTCTACTGATGCAAAAAGAGAGGCGTTGTTTGAAATAGCAAAGGCCTGCTACCAAACTACTACATACTGCTTTTTGCAGTCTATCATGTATTAGTTTAAGAATTTGAAAACACCTACTCATTCTATATTATACTCTAGCATTCTATATTCGCATAATAGTGAAGTTAGCAAAACGACAAAATAAATTTTATCTCATAAAATAAAAGTGTAGAAATTGTTTAGTGACCAAAAAACATTCTGAATGGAATAGTTACTGAATGTTGCATGTGCAGTAGGTTATACTATATACGACATTCATTTTTGCATTCAATTTTTGTCAAATGACCTCTTATTTTGCATGTGGTGTCCAGTTATCGCCTTAGAAATTGTTCACCTTAAAGGGATAATTCACCCAAAAATTTAAATTATCCCATGATTCACTCACCCTCAAGCCATCCAGGTGTATATAGCTTCTTTCAGAAGAACAAAATCAGAGTTATATTTTAAAAAATTGCTTTGAAAAAACAAAGCTTCGAAATGGGATTGAATGGAGCCCGAGGTTCCAAAAAGCACATCCATCCATCATAAAAGTAATCCATACGGCTCCAGTGGGTTAATAAATGCCTTCTGAAGCGAAGTGATGGAAAAATATCCATATTTAAAACTTTATAATCTATAATCACTGGCTTTCAATAATGGCCGTACACAAGTACGGCGGAAGAGTGACCTCTGACCTAACGTATTACGTAGGATGTAGGAGTAGCGTAAGTTTAGGGGAGAGTAGACTCCTTTCAAGGTTTAAACAAATAGGGCTGTGCGACAAACTCAAGCTCCTCTTCTCTTACATCTAAATCCTCTTACATTTCTCTTTAAAAATTCTTGTTTAAAGCCAGAAACACACCAAGCCGACGCTGAAGAACTAGTGGCGATGAAAGCAGACTGCGGGTTGGCTCATGTTGGCAGGGTCCAAAGTTGGCCTGACACACCAAACCGACAGCCAACGGCCGTCCATTCTGCGTCTACGTAAGAAGAAATGCCTTTCCGTACCAGCAGGTGGCAGTAGCTGAACAGCCAATCAGAAAGATCAGATGACCCGACTGACCGACGAGCTCCGACGCCGATTCAACATTTCAAATCGGCTGAAAAAAAGCAGACAAGGACCAACTTCAGCCGACGGTGCAGAACACACTGAGAAAACTTCGGCCGATGAACAAAAACTGCCCGGCGGCCGACCGGCGGCTTGGTGTATTACGGGCTTTAGACTTCTAATTTGTGAGCTGTGTTTTGTTTTGCACTTCCGTGTTCCTCAATACGTCATACCTCGGGTCAGAGGTTACTCTTTCACCAGAACATACGAGCCCACTGGAGTCGTATGGATTACGTTTAGGATGGATGGATGTGCTTTTTGGAACTCCAAAAACTCCATTCAGTCCCATTACAAAGCTGGAAACAGCCAGGTTATTTTTTAATATCTCCGATTGTGTTCAGCTGAAAGAAGATAGTCATATACACCTAGGATGGCTTGAGGGTGAGAAAATCATGGGATCATTTTTTTGGGGCGAGCTATCCCTTTAAGAAATCTTAAAATTTGAAATATTATAGCTTTGGCCACTTGCATTGCTGTTTAGAAATAGTGCGAATTGTATGCTGTGCAGTTATGGATTCTGAAATTATCTGATTGTTCCACCAAAAGTTTTTTTTTATACAAAATTTTACGAATTCAGACTGAGATAACATACTACTATTTCTGTAATGTTTAGCCAATGAATCATTGAAGTATATTTTTTATTTTATAATCCCTCCTAGAGATGAAATATCTTTTCTCTTGTTCTAATGCAATTTTATATGTGTGTATACTACAATTTGAGATGGTCTGTCAGTTGTTTGTGTTTTCATATGTATGTGTATGGACCTTTTTTATTGTATGTTGCATAAATTAAATTTTAAAAAGTGACTAAAAACATTTTTAAACAGTACCACTATATTTATTTCTGGTTCATAACACTGAAATGTGAGCACACTGCACTACACTACACTATATTGCAGAAAGAAGTATACAATGTTAGTATGCCTAGTATGCTCTTTTAAAGCAGCAGGTTTCTAGTATGCACTAAGCGTGTGCATCAGGGCTCCATGTGCATGGAAGCAGCAGGGTGCCTCAGAGGTTAGCAGACAACCATACACCACTTCTTAACCTGGGCACATTAAGCAGTCCTAATTAAATTTCTCATTTTCTTTCCCTATGGGCCATTTGCACTTCCTTTTTCTCTCTCTCCATCTCTCTCATTGCTGTTCATTCATCTGCTCTGCCCATTGGTAGAGGAGCATGGCTGAGGTGTTAGCTCATACCCCTTCTGGGTGGCTTTCCTGCAGTATTTCACTGTCATCCACTGGCAAATTGATTTTGGCAAAGAAACCAGCTGGGGTGGGAGTGGGGAGGGGGCATACACATGCACACATTTCCCACATACATACGTAGTTGAAATACACTGGCATACGTGTGCACGCAAATGTATATGTGCACTACTTGGTTACCCCTCAAATAAATAGTTTGGCTCAACAGTGAGCAGAGGCCCGCTGGATCTGGAAAAAGGACACAAGCCCACTGACGAAAGGCAAAGGGTGGAGGTGTGGGGTGATTTATGACTCAATTCAGTGCAAATGGAGAGGTAGAGCGGCACACGTTTCGCCAGGAAAAGCACATGCGTGTGTGTGGTGCTCATGAAAGAGTGTGTGAACTGATCATCTGTGTGACATCAGTCAAGTGCTGACATCATACAACAACTTCTTAATGCCTTCCCTGTCAGTAAGGATGTGCATCACTCTGTCGTAGTCTCTTGCAGTATCAGTAGATCTTTATTGTCCCTTTAAAGGGCAATTATGTTGCCGTGTCGGATTATAAAAAGACTGTTTACACCTGGTATTAACATCCATCTCTGGTGAGCCGATCACAAGTGGACAGCTGAGACAGATTACTGTTTACACTGGGTGTTTTCTTGCATCTCAAATGTGTCTCCTGTGACCACTTGTGATCAGATTTCATCGAGGGGAGGGTCTCAGATACTATGTCACTTACTGTGTTAGTGTGTCGCTTCTGATAAAGTGCCAACAGTCAACACTTTGTTGCTTTTTATCTCACCGTTTCAGTCGGAACGCTCATTTTTTTTAGCCGAGCACCTGAATTTGTATTGTAACATGAATGGATCAAAAGAGAATTTGAAGTGTGTACTGTGCTTGAACAAGGATCTTGTGAAATTTGAGATCTAGTTTAAGCTAAAAAACAAAACAATCTTCATCCTTGCTCAAATCTGATCACTGTTTCCGCTGCTGGAATGACCTTAATTCCACCCAAGCAGTCTTTAGCCATTTTCAAGAAACAGCTAAAGATCAACATTCACACAGGATTAGTTCACTTCAGAATTAAAAACTCCTGATCATTCACTCACCCCCATATCATCCAAGATATTCATGTCTTTCTCTCTTCAGTTGAAATGAAATTATGGTTTTTGAGGAAAACATTCCAGGATTTTTCTCAGTGGAAAGGTCACGCGTGATGTAGGCAGAAGTAGGTGAATCATAACATTATGAACTTTGATTTGAAGCAAAAATGTATTTGAAAATCAGACAAAAATGCAAAGGCACAAGACTGTGTACTTAAAGGGATGATTCACCCAAAAATGAAAATTATCCCATGATTCACTCACCCTCAAGTCATATGACTATCTTCTTTCAGACAAACACAATTGTAGATATATTTTAAAAAATATCCTGGCTCTTCCAAGCTTTATAATGGTAGTGAATGGGGGGCAAGATTTAGAAGCACCTCAAAAAAAGTGCATCCATCCATCATAAATATAATCCATATGGCTCCAGGGGGTTAATAAAGGTTTTCTGAAGCGAAGCGATGGGATTTTGTAAGAAAACCCATATTTAAAACTTTATTAACTATAATAACTAGCTTCCGGCAGATGGCCGTACGCATCGATTTGCGGCGGAAGAGTAACCTCTGACCCGAGGCATGACGTAATGATGAACATGAAAGCGCAGAGGATAGAGGGAAACAAATCACCGGTCAGAAATTTTAAAGAGAAATGTCGGAGGATTTTGATATTAGAGAAGAGGAGCTTCAGTTTGTTGCACAGCCCTATTTGTTTAAACCGCGAGAGGCGTCTAAGCTTATGATACTCCTACATCGGGGTTACTCTTGTGGTGCAAGTCGACTGGCGCAGTATGCATACGGTCGTCTGCCAGAATCTAGTTATTTTAGTTTATAAAATTTTAAATATGGATCTTTTTCTTACAAAAACCCATCGCTTTGCTTCAGAAGGCCTTTATTAACCCCCTAGCCGTATGGATTACTTTTATGATGAATGGATGCATTTTTTGGGCTTCAAAATTTCAATATATTTCTGATTGTGTTCATTTTAAAACAAGATAAGTCATATACACCTATGGCTTGAGGGTGAGTAAATCATGGGATAATTTTCATTTTATGGATGAACTATCTCTTTAACAGCTTTAGTGAAGTAAATAACTACAATCCCATGAAGCATTGCGAACAGCATAATTTAATTAAAAATTGACAAATATATACGCATTTAAAAATGTTGATTAATTATATAGCCAACTGCAAAATATGCATATATATATATATATTTAAATATTTAAATAGTGTAGCGAGACCGACTCGATTACGTCATTCACAGTGCTTCATTGGAGTGGGCGGGGCTAAATATATCTTTTGGGCGTTTTGCTTGTTTCGACTCTGATTGGTGGAACTTTCTGTGCAGCTTCATGGTTAATGTAATTTTTCAGCACGAATTCCATTCGCGGGCTGACGGGTTCAACAGAAGCAAATGTTACAAAACAACCTAGTAGCTCACAGTAAGGCTGTCTTTTTGAAAATCACTTTCCCTATGGAGAAAATGAATGGAATTTTTAGGCTACATCTGGAGCCCGACTGTTGCACTCTATTGTCTGATGGATTTTGCTGAGGGATCATGGGTTGTGTAGTTGCTCAGAGGGAATTTAAGAAAAAAAAATAAATAAATATATATGTAGCCTATTATATATATAGCTTATATATATATATATATATATATATATATATATATATATATATATATATATATATGCACCTAATATATATATATATTTTTTTTTTTTTTTTTTTTTACGTTTTTTAAGCTTACGAGGTCATCTTCCAGTTATTTTAACTGTACAAAAACAGTCCATTATGCTGCCTGATATTGCAAACTGGTATCTGTTATCATATTATTTATTTTTTTTTTAAATTTATCGTCGTATTCATAAATAGTTTTAGGCTACCTATCAGCTAATGAATCTGAAGTCTCGCACCTAATATGTTTTATATCATCCCTTAACCCCCTGTGCTGGAGTTTTCTGTCTTGAAACGTTTAGACCTGATCTAATAAGTGATCTATACTGCCTTTGTTATGCCTTACATCACTTTATTACCTTCGCAGCTCTAACACAACACAATACACCTCAAACACACTGGGAAATTATGAGGGAACAGAATTTTCCTTTTCAGGAAGCTGTTTGGAAAGAGTAGGATATCCCACAGAGCACCTCTGCAGCTCTGCGTCTTAGTTATGCGTGATTGGAGAAGAGAGGAGACCTGCACGAGCTGGTACAGGCTTTGAGGAATGATTTTAACCATCCTGTTTAACTTGGCATGGGGAAACAGGGGAAAGCGCCTCTCGGGTCAGGTACAAGCGGACCTTTAAACCGAACCTGCTCGTTCTTTCCCTTGTAAAAGCAAACCGTATATCGGGGGGTAAAATATGAATTATAATACGTCATTGCTAATAAGCTCGGGCAGCACTGCTGGAGGGTGTCACATAAATAGCAATTCATCACAATCACAATATTATTAACATGCTTAATGTGACACTGATGGAGCGTGAAGTGGAGTTTTCACAGATGACGTATTCAATTTCAGACCACAAATGTAGGGCTTATTATGATTTCTGTCTTCGTACATGAAATGACTTATTTTGTTTTAAGTTATGGGTCTTAGGCGACTATTTGACTGGAGAAAATATAATCTCGCAGATTGTTTTTGAGAAAAACAGACTGACAGATGGGAAAGATGATACAGTCCTTAAGCAAGATGTATGAGCTGGGTCACACATATGCTGTGATGGTCATTGTAGAAATAAATATTTATCTCTGTATCTCTGTTGGGACGAGGCTAAATAAAGGCAGTTATTCAAAGCCAACAACAGAGGAATCTTTTTAAAGACAGCTGTACACATTTACACTGGTGAATTTTCTTGTGCTCACACACACACACAGACACACACACACAGACACACAGACACACAGACACACACACACACACACACACACACACACACACACACACACACACACACACACAAATACACACTCTTTTGTTTCCTTTATTTTGTCAGGTGCAGGGAATTTAATCTCAGGTTCTGGCTCTTAAACGCTTTTTTTCTCTCTCTCTCTCTCTCTCTCTCAAAGATCAATCCGGTGCATTTAGTTATCAAGCTCATTGTCCAACCATTTCATTTAAAAGAGAAAGACTGAAGACCTCAAACATCAAACCGCAGTTCAATGCCCTAATATTTTCATGTCATAAAATTAACGGAAAGCTATTTTTACTGTCTCAATATTCCAAGTGATGCATAATCTGGGTTATGTAGCCCATATAGCCTACCTACAATATATAATACAGACACAAATTAATAATTTTCGTCTGTCTGATATAGGCTATATCTGAAGTTTTATTCACATAAAAATAAAATACCAGTCTGTAATTGTTTTATAAAGTAGGGTAACGCAATGCTCCCCATGGCACTGGGACAATCATCGAAAAGAAAGCAGGATTAAAGCACGTGATTTCCTGATCCAGGTGAGATGAATTCCACCCCTCATGTCAGGATGGCACTCCAAATCACGGGCTTGCATTACATTTGCATGCATTGAAACAGCACACTCAATTTATAAACACTGAAGGACGCTAAATGTGGCCATGCGTGACATTTCTCTCTCTCTCCTGGTGTTTTGCTGTAACTTAGGCTATTGTTTTTGATGTTTTATTTTAAAAATAGGCTATTTTAATAATTCCAAAGCATGCTAAAGTATGCTACTGTTTGTCAGTATGATAAAATATTGGCGATTAAGGATCGACTTAAAAAAATAATTCAATGTGAATTTGCCATTCTGCAACATAAAATTATAAATAGACAATTTTAATTGGTGGTAAAGTCAAACTTTTTTTTTTTATGCATTAGGTGCCATTTCCTAAACGTTATATTAATATTAATGATAATTAATAATAATAGGCTAGTAGTGGTAGGAGTTAATATCAGTGAAATTTATTAGGATATAACGCATGAAACAATTAAAACTCGGCGAGATGTGAAGCACAGACTTATCGCACACACTATAAATAAATATTAATATATTTAGATAAAAACATACAGTGTTCGTTTTAACGCTTTTTCCTCGTCAACGACACTCTGCACACATTATCTTTATTGTCTTTAGATGGAAGTATCTATATTTTGCACATATGTGCCATTTGACATTATCTCCTGTCTATATATGCAGATTAAAAAGCGCATTACTGTACAGTAGGCGACACAAAAAAAAATCTGCAAGAGGTTGCCCTTATTCTTCATTCTGGTTCTATTGTTTCTCAGTAGAAATATAACTTTTTAATCATTCTATGAATTTGGTGACAAAATGATTTGATTATTATGAAATCATATAAAAAAAAAAAAGTTAAATAATGTCAAGGAAAAAAGATGTTAACAAGGGACTCGGAAGAAGGATCAAAGTGAAGACATGCGGTCCATTATATTGGCTGTATAATAGCCTATGCATGTTGTGTAGAATCTTTGAAATCGACATTTGAAAATTAACGCAGAGTTAAATGATTTCAGACTAACAGAATATAGTTAGACCTGAGCATGCGCACATGCAGCTGTCAAGACTGAGTTTATGGAGGATTATTTACAGTGCGCGCTCAGCTGGAAATCCGCTCATGCTCAGGCGAGATATTGCATATTTATAAAGCGCATTTGAGACTGATCTGGCTGATTATTTCCGCTTAACAAGCTTAAACAAATAAACCGACACGAGTGGACACGTGTTAAACTTCTAACTTCTTCAGCTTATTTATGATGATAGATTGTCTAGCTATAAATGAACAGCCATATAGGTATCTGTGGTTTTCGTTACTATCAGAAATGACAAAACTTTTTTATTAAGTGACGATATAAATGTCCCCCTGTAAATGATTTTCAGAGCAATTTTACGTCTCTAGGTCATCATCACGCCATCCAATTAATTCAAACACTAAATAGAATCAACTCATTGAACTAAATTCTAAATATAAATTATTATGGCTGTTACAAAATTAAATACAATAGATGGTGTAATATAATGCACAATATACCATAATAATAAACCCTCCCCTAAACTCATAACTAGGCCTAATTATCTAGATTTATAAAGGAAAGCACCATGGGCACTTTACCTTTACATTTTTTGAAAAAGTGGGGCATTGCCACTTTGTGAGCCCTGGTATTATTTATGACTTTACACAATTTGAGTTTAAATGTATGCCTATGCGTTTCAGAATTAAATGCCTATTTTATGAAGGAGATATAAAATTAATGCACTTCAAAATGTTATCAATCGATTTCTTACCTGATCTTACCTTTTTTGGGGGGGGGGGGGGGGTGGTTGCTTATTTGAAATTGTTTACCCGTGTTTGAGACACGTCTGCAAAAAAAGTGCAAAAATGGCACTGTATTTACAGTATATTTGAAGGTAAATTTTTGCACAATTTTTACATCGTCTTTTAACCAGCAGAAAAAAGAGACAGGGTTCAGGTTGTAGCTTATTTAGAAAGGAAACACTGTCTTTGCCAAATTATGAATAAATTAAGAATCACGACTTTTATTGTGCATTTACAAATGTCAGTTTTATTTCCGTCAAAATGCGAAAAGGAAATTCGTCATTTAAATAGCCTAGTTGAATCATTCGATATTTAATCATTCCAATAAAATAACATGCATCAAAAAGAATTTTCAGCATGTAACAGAAATACACTCACTGAATTCTTTCCTGACAGAAAATAAACTCAAAAGTTCGTTAAAATGTTCGCAAACATTCGACGCGATGTTCTACACACTCTTATACACCTCGGGATAAATGAAATAATTCCTGAGAAAAAAATAAGTTTCGTGTCCAAATATGCGATGTTAGTCATTGACACTAGCCAGGTGTCTGTGTTTAGTGGACAAATCCACGTGGCTGTGCACATTTTGTAGCTTCTGGTATTCGTACTGAAAATTGAGGACCCGAGGGAAGCCCACTGGATTGAACAGTGCTGAGGACGCGTATGGAGAGGTCGGGGCCATTGCGCAGGCGAGGCCAGGGGTGACAGGCTCGATGGCCACTGTTTGGGACTGTGGGAAAGACTTGGCTGCGACAGAGTTCCTTGAAAAAAGCGTGGACAAGGCCGGTAAAATGCCGCCAACAGGTGGAACACCGATGGGTTGATGGAAGCCAAACGGGTAGATATCCAGCCCCGGTAAGTGAGCGCAGGACGCGCTGAGCCCGTACGCGCCGTAGCTGAGATTCGGGAAAGCACTCGGCTGCAGCGCTTGATCTTTGAACACCCCAAATTTGAAGTGCTGCCGTTTAAATCGCTTCCTCCTCCTCAGGAAACTTCCGTTCTCAAACATATCCGATGAATTGGGATCCAGAGTCCAGTAATTCCCTTTCCCGGGATTACCCGGCTCTCGTGGCATTTTCACGAAGCAGTCGTTTAGGGAGAGATTGTGTCGGATGGAGTTCTGCCAGGCTGGGAACTTCTCTCGGTAGTACGCGAACCGGTGGCTGATGAAGTCGCATATCTCGCTGAGGGTGAGACGCTTCTTTGGGCTCTGGAGGATCGCCATGGTGATCAAAGCGATGTAGGAATAGGGCGGTTTCACCGAAGGGCTTTTGCTCGAACTTGAGGGACATATGGAAGAGGGGACGTGGTCCTTGTCCCCCTTGTTATGCACCTGGTCGGAAGCAGAAAGAGAGGAGGTCGAAAGATGTTCGTCTCCAGACTCCTTGCCACCTTCTCCAACCACGTCGACAAAAAGGTCATCCATTAAATCAGTGTCCAGGGTCATAATCCACAAGTTGGAGTCCACGAGACGGGTTCCAAACAAGCAGATGGTCACGCGCGAGTCTTAAATTCTCTCACACTCGGAAAGGTCTGTTCCTGGTTCCTCAGAACACTCTGGAAGATGGATTATAAAGAGACGAGCACGCTGTATCAACACGAGATTTAATTCGGCCGCACAGGGATCCTCAACATTCGAGCGCAGGAGGTCTGGAGAGCTGCGTACACAGCAACAATGTCCATCGTCCACTCCAACGCAACTGGATTCCTGCAGCTGTTCGGGAATCAGATGACGATGATGTCATGACGAAGTTCTCAGGAAGAAGCTCCACTCCAATGAAAACAGGGCAACTCGACCAGGTTCTGCCCGCAGACGGTCCTCTGAAGGAACCATGACTGATATCATGTCACTGAAGTCTCAAGGGTATTTATGTCGCTTAACCTCTGTATTAAAAAGACAGACTCCTCTGCTCCTTTGACTGCTCGACATCAGATATCTTGTCATTTTTTTAATTAACAGAAAATAATAAAAGAGGAAATTAGCGTGCACTAATAAAAGAGAGAATGAAACCTGTCACTGTCCTTCTCTCATCTCAGAATTGTAGGAAATAAATGACCATAATCTGTCAACACCAAAAGATTATTTCTCTATTCACATAATACGTTTAATGAAAATTGCCGACTTAATGAGGACAATAGAAATACATAACATGGTGATATTTTATCCCTGATATTATATAGATAACGTATTTTTTAGCCAGCAGGTTTCCATCATCATCATCATATTTTTATTAGGCCTAATTAATATTTCATATCTAATGTAATTTAATAATAATATTAACATACTAGGCTATATGTAATATAATTATTTGTATCTACATTATTTTATATCTTAAACAACATTAAGGCCAAAAAGATCATTTTATATCAGTATAACTGGTATTTTAATTTAGTCGGCCTACTATATCTGGATTTCACAACAACAACAACAATCGAAATAGAAAGTCAAACGTAGAAATATTATAAGGAAAGCATTAACGTAAAAATATATAGGCATATAAAATATCTAGAAATGTCGTTCAGCTTTGAAGAAATGAGGCTAAAACAAGAAACAGATTCATAATAGGCTATTTATCATAAGGTGCTGTATATGGATCTTCGCACATGTTTCCTCTCTCCAAATAATATCTTGCATTTTTCATTGTGCTTAAAGTAGTTTTCTTTAATGATATGGTGAAAATTAGGTATATCATATATAAAATTGTCGGGTCGTTCAGATGAAAGTGGAACATTTTCGCTCGCATTTGGCTACTGAAGGCCGTGGGGTGTTTGTTTAATGTTGAAGCTCTTTGTTGAGGATTTCTACATTTCCTGCCCATATAATCTTATTGATACCGGAGCTGACGTGGGTGGGCATGATTTCACAAATCTATCACGCATGTCCTCGGATTGGAAACAGGCCCAGCGAGAGAGAGATGAATGACGGATGGGTTTGGAAGCGAAAACGGGATAATAATACAAACCCGACGCAGCAGCTCCACAGATAATGTGCTTTAATGTGGTACTCATGGGTGATGGGGTGTGTTCCTATAGGCTACAATAGGGTAGCCTACAAATGCTACGACTTGCAATGTTGGGACTGTAAAATATGTAGGATATTCATATGATAGGCCTATTTTGGTTTTATATTACCTATATAGTTTTCTTTTTTTAAAAGTTTTCTGTCTAAGTTAGTCAGAGCCAAGTCCTATAGCTAGCTACACTAATGTGTGTTCAGTAATAATATTTTTAATTATTTTTTTTCTTCCAAACTTATAGGCTATATTTTTATGATATTTTTCGAAATAGGATCTGTTGGGTAAACGCAATAACAAAATTCTCAGAGCATGTTGTCACCACGTTATAAATGTTTAGGCTATAGCTATAATATAAAACATGATTTAGGCCAAATTAATCTGAAAGAAAATGACTTTCAAAAACACACCTTAAAGAAATGTTCATAGAGTAGAAAGTGCGACAGCACTGATCCCAGATCTCAATTAAAAACAGACATTTAGGCTATAATTTGTTGAATTCACACAGACTGTTTCTCTTTCCAACATTATCGACGCGGTATCGGGGTTGGCACCATATTTTATTTAGCCTATCGCGAATCAAAACGAGGCTTGAAAGAAGTTTAGTTATTAAATATATGGTGTCGAAAGAGACATCAGCTGACGTAAACACTAAAAATACATCTTTACAAGAATAAAACCTGCTGGAAAAGTTTTTCATTCGCGAAAGAAACAAAAACAAACATGGTGTCTTCCCAGATTTAGGTCTATAGAGGCCTTACCTGTCGGTAAAGTTGGTTTTATATTCGCACATTCGGACTTCTGATAAATTCAGACTTTCCAATAAATGTGCAATTAATTAATGTTTGCGAATTTTAAGCAGCGACATGATATTGACAACCAACGATTGACAACTTACAACATTTTTCATAGTCGATCAAAATAGGCAAGGATTGTTTTAATGGCATATTTACTTGTGAATGTCCACTGAATGTCCAATGTAGTGTGATTAACAAGGCTATTGAATACGGATGTCCGAATGTGCGAATATAAAACCAACTTTACCGAAGTCTTACCTGTTCCTTCTTTGTGTTTGGCAGACATTCGCTTAACGTTTTAATGATTACAACACTATGACTATCATTTTCCTACAGCCTACATTTGATACCAGCCAGAAATTACGACCCACTTGTGCTCAAAACATCTTATTGACCTTAGGCCATGTTGCCCATTCTTGGCCTCAAAGACATGGCTGTTTTATGCAGATGGTATGAAGGCCTACAGATCGACGACTGAACAGACAAACTGAATTCAAGTGCTGCTGACTTGATGGAAAACTCTGCAGCGCCACCTTGTGACAAAATTGAGATGTTCTGCTGTGGTAAATGGTTTTTTTTTTTTTTTAGTTAGTCCCACATAAAAAATACTATAGTAATTTATAGTAAATAGTATAGTGTTTTTGAACCATAGCCTACTAGTAAATTGTAGTATACTGTATATATTATAGTATTTACAACACTTTGTTGATGAATGATACATTTGTATTAATAGTGAACTGATAAACTGTAATAAATACTGTAGTATACTTTAGTTTTTACTACAGTAAAGTGTAGTGTATTTATTGTAGTAAAATATACCCTATTGTTGTAAAACTTAGTACAGCACTGGGTAAAGTAGTTTGCTTATATTACTTTAGTTGTTATATTAAACGTGCAATATGTAAGAATTTGCAGTATATCCAAAAACCACTAGGCCAGTGTTATATATTTTGCTCACTTGACAATATCCCAAATGTTTCCAACTATTTGTAAATCGTGAGAAAGTTGCAATTTTAACCAAGGATATGGGACGTGTTTGGGAGTTGCCTGTCAATTGCGTCATACCCGCATTACCCTCGGTTTCACACATTTTAATTGGCAAAGGAACATCTGTTTTGATATATTTATAGACAGAAAACTTTATTGTTGTTATATAGCTCAACACGTGTAGTCTTATTGTTTAAATCTAATTTTCTTGATTTTTTTGCGAGTACCATGCTTTTCCATGCCTCAGAGAAAAACACTATTTTGTCAAGTAGCCTAGCTAACATAGCATAATCAGATGCAGCTTTATTTTTAGTAACAGTAATACAGAATTTTCTCCATCATACAATACGTTTTAAAATGAATTGTATGCCATTTATGAACACAAGCCATCCAGCATTTAATATGATATTCTAGAATCGATCTAGCTTACTGCAGTGTGAAACAGTGTCTCACAGCAGCCGCCGAGCAAACACACAGAGTAACGTTATAACATCATTTTCAACACACTCAAATGTATCTAATATGATAAACAGAGCTGCGCATAGACTGCTGCGTTACCTCATACTCATGACCGGAAAAGCGGAAGTGGCGCCGGCGACTGTGACATAATAAAAGTTCAGCTGCTCGTGAGGCGTGTGTTGCGCAATCGCTCCAGCGGCCTCGTTCAGCTCCCACCACTCGGTCATACTACAGTAACATTAATAATCGCATCCATGAACATGATTTCTTCCCGAGTCCTATCTCAATTATTTCCTCCGGCTGTGATGTGAAGACAACATGTCCCAAGATTCCGCTCTCAAACTTGGCGTCATCAAGCTACGCCTTTGATATGAATAGGCCTCTAGCGACCTCTAGTGGACAAAATTATTACATACTGCACCTTTAACCCTCTATGGTACGGTGTTGCCTCCAGGCAACATGGTCTATTTTAGTTTGTTTTTCAAAAAATAAGCCACCAATTGATTGATCAAACGTATCTCAGGACAGAATAACTCAAATACTAATCAATAAAAGTGCAAAAAAGACCAAAACATGACCAACAGGTGTCCATTTTGTGTCCTGTTTCAGCACATATGCACATGTCACATGACTCCATATTTTCTCCATTGAAAAGTGCTTTTTTCACTTGTTTGTATCCATTTAATCACCCACAAAAAATATGAGTCACCTTCACTGGCAAGTAAAGAAGTATTTTTAAGAACTTTACATTATATATCATCAAATGTTTTAGAGAAAATAACAAAAAACTGTATGATGCCTCAAGGCAACATTGTACCATAATGGAATCGCATAAGGCCATACAGCCGTAATAGGTTTGAATACAAATGTATCATATTTGTAAGGAAAAGAGTTAGAATTATCTAAATATGTTGGCATTTTCACATGATTTTGTAATGCACTTATAAGAATACTAATTCACATACCATATCTGCATATATTATTATCCGCACATTTTCTATAGCACTTCAGAAACGTATAAAACATAGGTAACACTGGCAGCTGATGAGGGTGAGTATGAGGAGTTAATGAGGGGTCATACTGTGATGAGGAAGATGAAATCATAGTGACAATCCATCAGGGAGATACTGAGGGTGAGAGAGAAGATGGAGATGAGGATGAAGATGGATATGATAATTTAATATAATAACATAAAAATATGATGGTTTGGTAATACTTGTGTTCCACTATGGTACAATGTTGCCTGAGGGCAACAGCTGGATATAAAATTTTATTTTTATTAAATATGAAACTTTTAATACATTAAAAACTATATAAATTTGTTTGTTTAAAGTGTCTAGTTAAAGAAATTAATGTTTTCAATAAATATATTTCTTTTTTCTACATGAAAATGCCAAATGTTTATTTTTTTCCATTGTGGTACAATGTTGCCTCGAGGCAACAAACTTATACAAATTAAATAAATTAAAAAATTATGAAAATGTTTATTGATTTTGTTAAAGTGTCCAATTTTAAGCAGGAAAAACAGCACAAATAATTTTTTCCTCATTTATATCATATTGCGTACCATAGAGGGTTAACACACCAACTATATAATTACCACGACAAATTAATTCAAGTACTTTACTATAGTATGGTTCAAAAACACTATAAATTACTACTAGTATTTTTTCATGTGTGAATATTTCATATACAAAGGCTACGTTATTCTTTTCAAATCAGCATCAATAAACAGCATGTTCCCTCTGTGACAACCTACCTCACATTTGTTAAAAACACTGAATCTGAATGGAGACAAAAAAGAGTCTTATTTAAATAGTGTTCTTAACAAAAACAAAGAAGAAATGTATATGCCACATTACAGGTGTAAGCCTGCAACAGCTGCTTACTTGTTTGTCATTCATGTCACATCATGTCTTATTCCGTTGAAGACAGTGGACAAACCTGTCCAGCTTTTTCATCCTGCTTGTACAACTTTTCAAAGACAAAGAAATGGGTGTGACATCATAATACCATATAATAACAAATAATGTTAACAAGCCCTTGACATGCAGTATATTATGTCATGATTTTTATGGGGTAAGCTACTGTAAAGTGTCTGAGATATAACTGAAGATTTATATAAGTATACTGAATGTAAGAATGTACTTTGAATTTCCACTAATGCAGCTCCAGCTATACTGAAATAAAGACTCCATGCATGCTATTTCTTTCTTTGGTTTTCATAAACTCCTATTTTACGAAATACCCTCCTTACATTGTTACTTTAACCCACAATGTTAAAACGTGCATTCAAAGCTAACTTGACATTTGATATTCAACAGTGTTTTGATCTGCCTGTATGCAAATTGAACTGAGCAGGATGATGACATCACTGTTTACTCCAGTGCTGATATAGATAAATTAACTAAATTAATAACTATTGTTTCTTACATCAGAATGAATCAAAATTGAATTTACTTAAGATGGATATTGACACCATTTTCTTTAAGAGCTGCTGTGCAGCCAAAATTATGTACCAGTTTTCACTGTAAAGCTGCTTTGACACAATCTGCATTGTAAAAAAGCGCTAAATAAATAAAGGTGACTTGACTTGACTTATGATGTGGATATATGATAATGTTATCACGGCCTGTCTGCTAATGTCACCTATGGCTTCCTTCTCTTCATTTCAAATCTGGATCAGATTATTTTCTGGATCATTGCCATAAAACGATTGTCACTTTCTTTCTTTCTTTCTTTCTTTCTTTCTTTCTTTCTTTCTTTCTTTCTTTCTTTCTTTCTTTCTTTCTAATATTATATTGCATGCTGGTATTTCCTTGAAAACAATCAATCTAGTTGATAATGTATTGCCTTTCATGTTGATCAATAAAATGACCAGTAGGTGTCACCAAAACATAACCGTTGACTACTGGCCGATGGTACCAAGTCATCGTGTCTTTATTTTTGATCTTTATTTATTTATATATTTTTTTTACTTTTATACTATAATGTTTAGGACATCACTAAAGATTTATATAAGTATAATAAATGTAAAAATGTACTATGAATATCCATTGATGCAGCTCCAGTACACTTATTATGATTTATAAATGGGCCCACAAGGACAATGATTTCAGATATGTCCCCATAACGTACACACACACATTTTTACACAATTTATTTAAATCCACTTAAGAGAAATAATCCACAGGGACATAAATATTATAGGTGCAGTCAAACACTTGTACAAAATCATGGACCAGTAGCATCACAATATTAAGCATAACTCTCAGTTTTTATGGGTATAAGTAACAACGCCTCCGCCATATATGGCGACTGCCTATAATAGCAGACTATAATAGCTGACCGCTTAGCCCTTTTTTTGGGCATCCCAAGCTGTTGAATCCCCTTTACTACCAGCCTGTGTGTAAGCTGTCAAATATAAAAACAAGTAATCGGGTCCAATAACCTATCTCTGAGATGTTTAGGAGTGGATTTTGACTCCATACTGGAATCAAAAGTGCATGCAACTTCCAATACGAACACTTCTCTAGACTCCTCATTAATCACAACAAATTCAGGTGTATTAGACAACAGATGTGAAAATGTTTCAAAGTTACTGTTGCAATACTGAAACATGTATGGTTTTATTCGTAATGGTTTTTATACTGTACAAACCGTATTTTCTATTGCCCTACACCAGCCCTACTCCTAAACCTACCCATCACAGGAAAAATGGGGACATAGGGTAATGTCCTCATAAGTCACCCTCTCCTTGTACCTATGTCATACCCATGTCATTATACACATTTGTGTCCTGATATGACACAAAAACGCACGCACACACTAGGAACTGCAGTGACACTCCTTGGATAGGATTGTATTGTATTTAACATAAATAGGCTACTTAGCACTTAATGGTATAATGGTACAAAATAGGGCCTGGAAAATAACTGTTTCAACAAATCAGTCGTACTTAACATTAAGAAAAATTATAATCACTTTACAGGGACAAATTAAATATTATTTAGTTATTTAACACTAACAAGGTCTTCATCAGGTACTTCCGACATCTACCAGCAGAGGCAAGCTGGGCCAAACCTTGACCTTTTAAATAGTTTTAGAGCAACAGTTCCCTTGTTATCTCTCTGAAAACTGACTAGCATTTGTAAACTCTGCTCCTGTAGGATTGTGCACTACTTACTAATATGACCATCCCAATGATGATGAAATGATGAGTTCAATCACATGTTTGATGAGGAAGACATCAAAAACATGCAATGCTGGGGGGCAAGAGCATTGAGAAACACGGTTACAGACCTGTGCATGCTCATATTTGAAAAGATGACACAGATCCCACAGCTGTGCTTTTTACGCCAACACCCAAAGTGTGACAGGTGACTGTTTCTGATCTTCTTAGACTCTGTGCACACTTCTTGATTTGCTGCTTCAGGCTTTCCTCATTAACCTGACATCTGTTAACAGCCCACACACACACACGCTCATCTTCAGTCCTGCCCTCGGCTGCTCTCTGAACTCTCCCATTGTTGCTCACTAAGTGCTCCTAGGCAGAAGGAAGAGTTTATCAGACATCAACCACTATGACGTATATGGCCTTCTACACACGCACTTGTATATATGGTTTATGTGGACTCTCCATAGGCGTAATGGTTTTTATACTGCACAAACTGTATATTCTATCCCACTACACTAACCCTGCCCCTAAACCTACCCATCACAGAAAACTGTCTGCATTTTAAAAAAAAAAAAAAAAAAAAAAAAAAAAACACTGTTTAGTATGTTTTAAAGCCATTTATTTACAACAAGGACACAGGAAGTGCAGTCATAAACCATATACAGAAGAACACACACACACACACATCGGGAGCTGCAGTGACACTCCTTGGATGGGATTGTATTGTAAGACAACTCTCACTTAATGGTATAATGGTACAAAACAGGGCCTGGAAAATAAGTTAAAAGTAATTTTCAAAATCTTTTTTAATAAATCAGTGGTATTTATGACAATCACTTTAGGGGGACAAATTAAATATTATTTAATTATTTAATACAAAATATTTTATATGATAGTTTATGCTATTATTTATTATTTTCTATTTATTTTTCTTGCAATAAAACATTAATATGTATATATTTATATATGCATGCATATATATAATAGATACATTTGGTAACACTTTAGATTTGGTACACATATTCACTATTAACTAATTGATTATTAGCTTGCATATTGGCTGTTTATTAGTACTTATAAAGCACATATTATGCATGACCATATTCTACATCCTTAATCCTACCGCTTACCTAAACTTAACAACTACCTTACTACTATTAATAAGCAGTAATTAGATGTTTATTGATGGAAAACCAGTTGAAATCTGCTAAAATTACTACTTTTCTGAACCTCCAATGACGGTAATTTCGTTGATTTTTATGGGGGATAAAAAAGCTTGGATTTCATCAAAAATATCTTAATTCATGTTCCAAAGATTTCCAAAGGTTTTACGGGTTTGGAATGACATGAGGGTTTTTTTTCTTTCATTTTGGGTATATATATATATATATATATATATACCCAAAATGAAAGAAAAAAAACCCTCATGTCATTCCAAACCCGTAAAACCTTTGGAAATTACCGTCATTGGAGGTTCAGAAAAGTAGTAATTTTAGCAGATTTCAACTGGTTTTCCATCAATAAACATCTAATTACTGCTTATTAATAGTAGTAAGGTAGTTGTTAAGTTTAGGTAAGCGGTAGGATTAAGGATGTAGAATATGGTCATGCATATATATATATATATATATATATATATGAAGAGTTCAGATGCAAAAGCCTCTAAGTGCCATCTGAAATTTTCTTCTAAAATGAGCATTTTTATCAAGCTTGTATGTTTATGTTTTTATGTTCAGTTATTTCACTTTAATGGCAGTTAAAAGGACCTATTAATTGCCATTAAAGTGAAATTACTGAACTACTGAAAGTGAAATTACTGAATTACTGAAAATGCTCATTTTAGAAGAAAATATCAGACGGCACTTAAAGGCTTTTGCATCTGAAGTCTTCATATATATATATATATTTAATTTCACATACTTATTTTTTGGTAAAATGGAGTAAAATGTGGTATGACATCAGTGTGAAAAGACAAGGGACTGTTCAGAATAGTAATGAGATACAATGGTGGATTTCGGTAACAATGTGCAATTGTGATCCTGGTTTCCAGAGGAAGGTCCAGGGCAACAGTGATTAGAGGGTAGTGTTACCTCTGCTGATGGACAGATGGATGGATGCATGGATAGATAGATGGATGGATGGAGCTTTCTGTGTAACTAAAGGCTCAAGGGTTTGACCTTTCAATGCATTAATAAAATGGGTGTTGTATAACAATATTCTAATGTATTCTTATTACTTATAACAATAATAATTAATAGTAATATATCATAGTGCGGCCAGAACTTCCTCTGACACCTTGCATCTTGATGATGCTCTTCACGAAGATATCTCTGGTACGTATTTCTTGCCTTCAGGGAACGTTTTCTTTTACTAGAAACACATACCCTCAGAAAATCTAGCTTTGCTTATAATCTAGATATTTAATCTAGATCCAGTGGAGCCATATTCATCATTCCAGTAAACAGCCTGAGTCGCAGTCTCTTGTTGAGTCTGAGATCATGGAAATAAAACCCTGATCCATATAAACCTTCAGAACATTGCTGGTGGAGCAGAATTAAAACATCAGGGCTGCGAGAGGAAATGTGATAACACCGCTCAGATGTTGATGAACCACAAAGATATGCTAATGAACCACATTTTATTGCTATATAAACCCTATCTGGGTGATCAAGACCTAAATGGAAGAACATCTGGCTGTA
The DNA here is from genome assembly GCF_018812025.1 of Megalobrama amblycephala. Classification (NCBI taxonomy): domain Eukaryota; kingdom Metazoa; phylum Chordata; class Actinopteri; order Cypriniformes; family Xenocyprididae; genus Megalobrama; species Megalobrama amblycephala. The sequence continues at coordinate 1,991,836 of NC_063044.1, read as the reverse complement.
CATGGAATATTTAGTACAATGCATAAATGAAATATTGTTAGTTATTTGAGGAAAAAAAAGAGACCACGCTGAAAACATCACATAGATTTACACCGAATGAGGAACTTGAGCCGTGCTTGCCTTAAAGGGATAGTTCAAAGGGGTATTCGTAAGAAAAATATTCATATTTAAAACTAATCAGAATCAAGTATTCCAGAGAACTGCAATGTATTGATGAATGTAACAACAACTTAAAGTGTCCAACATGCATTTACAAACATTAACTTTCATTTTTGTTGTGTAACAATCATTGTCATTGTGACTGTGGCTTGTGGAACACTTGACAAGGACAAGTGTCAGCTGCTATCAGTGTGTGCCAAAGGTCACGACCCTCAGGGCAGGGTGGATGTGCAGAGGTCATTATCCGATACTGGAGTCTGGTTGTTTCTCTCCTTAGCTCAGCATAGTTTCCACACGGCCAAAACAACTGCTCCTGACCCCCGCTCACCTGTGCTTCCATAACGTTCCCACAACTGTCATCCTGTGAGAAGATCCACTCAGCAGTTCATCGCTTTGAATCTCGCATTGTGCGCTGCACACGTGTGCTCTATTTATGACTGCATCACTGAATCTGTGCAGTCAGGTGATTCACAAATTATTAAAGTAATCAGTCTGATTCTGTGAAGGCAGATAGGTGTCAAACTCCTGAAATGACCTTAACTGATTTGATAATGGCACCATTAGAGTGTCTTGAGGCCTTCGGCACTTCTGCAGTGTGAGAAAATGAATCTGTTTGGCTTTTGTGTGATTAATTGAAGTTTTCTTTTCAGCTTTTCTTTATGAGTCAGAACAGTTGTTCTCAAAGTGCAGCCTGGGAACAAAGCAGAAAGGGCTTGAAAAACAAACCTTAATTGACCTTTACATTTACTTTTGGCTAAGGCAAGCATTACTATTGCTATTGCTCATACTTAGGGTAGGTGATTTGAAAAAAAAAATCCTAACCGTAAGTATTAAACTTTGCCAACTCGCCTGCACCATTTGTGCCTCAAACATGATTCATACCACCTCATATCACGCAACATGTTGCAAACAGATTTATGATGTTTAGCTGCTGGAAATCAAAACAGATTAAAACATCTCATAGATGTACACTGAATGAAGAACTTAAGCCATGCCTGAGGATTTCTGCTCGGAAGAATGAAATCTCAAAAGCATTTTTTTTTCTAGATTATGGGTTCATTTCAGCAAATTTTTTTTTTTATTATTTTTTTTTAGCTCAAATGTATGTCACATTGGTCCAGCTAATAGAGAGAGAGAAAAGTAGACAAAAAGGACTAAATTGTGACCTTCCCCATAAGGAAATATATTTTTAATATAATATAATATAATATAATATAATATAATATAATATAATATAAACAGCGATTTCTGCCATAGTGTTTTAGACAAAAATTTTTTCAATAATTACAAATTAGCTGCATAATAATAATATAATATAATATAATATAATATAATATAATATAATATAATATAATATAATATAATATAATATAATATAATATAATATAATATAACATAATATAACAATATAATATAAACAGCGATTTCTGCCATAGTGTTTTAGACAAACATTTTTTTCAATAATTACAAATTAGCTGCATAATAATAATATAATATAATATAATATAATATAATATAATATAATATAATATAATATAATATAATATAATATAATATAATATAATATAATATAATATAATATAAACAGCGATTTCTGCCATAGTGTTTTAGACAAACATTTTTTTCAATAATTACAAATTAGCTGCATAATAATAATATAATATAATATAATATAATATAATATAATATAATATAATATAATATAATATAATATAATATAATGTAAACAGCGATTTCTGCCATAGTGTTTTAGACAAACATTTTTTCAATAATTACAAATTAACTACATAATAATATAATATAATATAATATAATATAATATATATATATAATATATATATAATATAATATAATATAATATAATATAACATAATATAACATAATATAATATAAACAGCGATTTCTGCCATAGTGTTTTAGACAAACATTTTTTTCAATAATTACAAATTAGCTGCATAATAATAATATAATATAATATAATATAATATAATATAATATAATATAATATAATATAATGTAAACAGCGATTTCTGCCATAGTGTTTTAGACAAACATTTTTTCAATAATTACAAATTAACTACATAATAATATAATATAATATAATATAATATAATATAATATAATATAATATAATATAATATAATATAATATAATATAATATAATATAATATAATATAATATAATAAACAGCGATTTCTACCATAGTGTTTTAGACTAATGTTTGTTCGGTACAATACTTACAAATTAGCTGCATAATAATAAGCTGCATATTACATAATAATGTAATATGATGTAATAATAGACATTTGCTCTTGTAACTGAAATGTGAACTTCCTTAATATGGAAATATATTTTTAAACAATATAATATAATATAATATAATATAATATAATATAATATAATATAATATAATATAATATAATATAATATAATATAATATAATATTGATGAACTTCATAATAAGAACGGAAATATTACACAAGTAAATGGGGTCAATCTTGATTGTGTTCTAAGTCAACACGAATTGTTGTGTGCAACCAATTTACTTTCATATTGTAATGTATTTCCAGCTGAAGCAGGATATTTAAGAAAGGAAAAATAATTTAGGTCAGGACCTTTAGGTGAGGTTACAGCTTGCATGGCCTATATGATGTCAACCAAAATGGAAAGACATGTCAAGGCGGAACAGGTTGTTACATTTTGCTAAAAGATTAGAAAGGCAAACATATTTTCTTTAGAATAATGTGCAGCAAAGAATCAGTCACATTTAGACAGTTATTAAGAGTGAATGGATTCAATGTTCATGTAATGCTGAAAATTTCCTACATCCTGCTGCGCACCTTGAAGTGCCAAGTTTCTTTAGAAAGCGGAATTTACTTTTCATACTCTTGTCATTTAAATGACAAAAGGTAACAAATTTAACTTATCTAATCTTTACCAGAACCCTGGGACAGGTCAGAACAAGCTCCCTCAGAATCAAAATGCTTTGTTAATCAACTTGCCCAGCCACTCTCTAGCTATTCATGGGAATTCACAAAAACTGCACTGTGTGCCCCGCCTCCTGGCAGCAGCTCGTGGTTATGCTGATTAAAAACAGGTTTGAAATGACACAGCTGATATCTGCATGTGGGAAAGTGGCAACACGCATCACCCACGTAAGTGACTTGAGATGAATAAGTCGTGTAGCAGTAATCGAGTGTGTTTCGTTGTCCTCTCTCACTGGCAAAAACAGCCGCAGTGGACCAGCACGTCTCAGTGCAGTCTTAGTGCTTCCCTCCATTCATGCCTCCCAGCAAATGGAGAGATGTGTTTTATAGTTGCATGACGGCTCTGACAAGTTAACTACATGGTGAAGCCAGATAGCAAACAAATCATGTTATATAATTCAAGGTTTATTGTACACTGGAAAAATGTTTTGTTATAACATGAAAAGGTATAAGTCATGTAAAACCCTGTGAAACGTCCCCTAAAAGTCTGTGTTTTTTTTTTCATTTTAATTATTCTGGATTCTAATTTAATGGTTAAATTAAATGTTACTAATTAAAATGCATGTCTAATTGATATGATAAACAGGGGTTCACATCATTTTTTGGTCTGGTTCTCAAGGGAGCACCTGGAGATGTTGCTTGGTAATTCACACTTTACGCGATACACTTATCCTAAAAGCTGTCCTCATCACATGCTTTCCTCACTATATCTTCTTTTCTCATGGTAGATGATGATAATGTTTTTTATTTTTATTTTATTTTACTGACATTAATGACAGACAACAGCAAGAATATTAGGCTGCTGTCACTTTAAGAAGGAAAGCACGGACCGAATAACTGACACACATCCGGGTTCTTTCTCAACTGTTCACTTATGACATAACTGAGAGAATACTTGCAGAGACAGGTATTTTGACATGATTTTGTGCGATTAATTAATTAAATTAATTCGGTGTTGGAGCGCTGTCTGATTCTTTCTCTCTCTCTCTCTCTCTCTCTCTCTCTCTCTGCATGCACGCGTTTCAGGGGTGTGAGGCTGTGTGCACAGATAACAGCTCGCGAGTCCGATTTTCACCTCTTCTTCCGCTTTTTAAATAATTTGAATGTATTAATTGGCGAGACAAAACACGTCCAAATGATAAACTTTCACTATATGATTAAATTTAGCAGTTAATCCGCGAATCACTGAACCGTTGGACCTTATCCGTATGGATCACGGATTAACTGTTACACACCTACACACGTCGTTTATTTTTACAGCACATGCGCACCTGCGTACCACTTATGTGCACCCCAATGATGAACTATTTTTTGACAAAAAACTTGACAAAAAATACATTTTTAGAGCCCCCCCCCCCCCCCCCCCCCCCTCAAAAAAAGCATGTCTAATCAATTGAATTCATAACTGTAACATATAAATAACAAAATAAAGCTGGCAACTGTGTTTGCCAGAATACAACATAATTATTGCATTTAAAACCCTTCAAATGTGAAGTGTCACACAGGGAATTCTAGGAATAACAGTTTACATTTTTTTCACTGTAAATTATAAGATGATTTGTTCTTTTTACTTAGCAAAATTGTACATTTAACATTTTTTTTTTTTTTACTGTAAAATTACACAAAATGTAAGGTTAGATCTATTACAGGTTTTCTCCATATACAGTCAAACCAAAATTTATTCAGACACCTTGAACATTTCATTAATTAATACAGTTTTTTCACTATAGTTTAAAAAAATGGTAATAAAATATGACAATGATGTGTCAGAAAAAAAAAATCTTACTTATGTCAGATAACACTTGGTCAGGTCAAAGTGTCTGAATAATTTTTGGTCTCACAATTTTGATCAATTTTATTGGTAGTCCACTGTGTGAAGAATTTTTGGGTATAATATGTCACAGTTTACTTTATTTTGTTATCCTCACTTACATAAATGAACTATAGTGTCCTGCACCCACTAGCAAAAATATATAAGAAATTATATCTAGTGTCTGAATCATTTTGGTTTGACCGTATAGTATGGGACCTTACTGTTAACCATTTAACAGATTTCGCATTTTATAGTCTTTTACAATTAAACTAAAATTAAGTGTATTACTTAAAGGATTAGTTCAATTTCCTGATAATTTACTCACCCCCATGTCATCCAAGATGTTCATGTCTTTCTTTCTTCAGTCGAAAAGAAATTAAGGTTTTTGATGAAAACATTCCTGGATTTTTCTCCTTATAGTGAACTTCAGTGGTCTCCAAACGGTTGAAGGTCAAAATTACAGTTTCAGTGCAGCTTCAAAGGGCTTTAAACGATACCAGACGAGGAATAAGGGTCTTGTCTAGCGAAACGATCGGTCATTTTCGGGAAAAAAAAAAAAAAAAAAAATTCTATACTTTTTAACCACTAATGCTCATCCTGCACTGCTCTGCAATGCACCACGCATTACGTAATCACGTTGAAAAGGACACACGTGACGTAGGCGGAAGTACCGCGGTAGGGCAGAAAACTCCATCTCATTTTCTCCTCAAACTTCAAAATCGTCCGACATCGTTTTTTTTTTACCTTTTTTTTGGTCTTTGCACATTCACTGTAGACACTGTGTAGACACTGAATCGGTACTTCCGTGACTTTTCCAACGTGATTACATAATGCGTGGCGGATCACAGAGCAGTGCAAGGCAAGCATTTGTGGTTAAAAAGTATACAATTTTTATTTTTTTTAGAAAATCATTTCATTACATAAGACCCTTATTCCTCGTCTGATATCGTTTAAAGCCCTTTGAAGCTGCACTGAAACTGTAATTTTGACCTTCAACCGTTTGGAGTCCATTGAAGTCCACTATAAGGAGAATAATCCTGGAATGTTTTCCTCAAAAACCTTCATTTCTTTTCGACTGAAGAAAGAAAGACATGAACATCTTGGATGACATGGGGGTGAGTAAAGCATTTTAACTCTGAAGTGAACTAATCCTTTAATAACTTATTAATTTTTTTTTTTTAGAAATTCTGTGTTGACTGTTTTAATTTTTCTGGATTGATGATTTAACACAGATTTATTGAAAAATCCACTTGGATGAAACCTCTGAGACCTTGTTGCTGCTTTCAAGTTAACTGTCAGTCTTAACTGACTGAATAAATCATCACAGCACAGGGTACTTTTTAAAGGGTCAAATCAGGCAAAATTGGCCCCTTGTGGTGTAATCTTCACACATTCACAACACAAAAACATTTACCTGGAAGAACCGGAGGAATGTGGGAAGAGCTGGCAGATATAAATGAGTGGGCAAATTCTTTAGAAGTGAATAATAAAGACTGGACTTGCCAAAACGCCTCACTCCCAACAAGCATTCCCAATAATTTTGAAATCATTGCTGAGAATGGCTTCTGATACTGATCCTTGTGGCTTGATTTGGCAGAGAAGTAGAAAAGGAAAGTTTGTTTAGAAGTTTTTAGATGGGCTTAAATTGTCCACAGCAGCTTTGCACTGTGCCAAATGGTAGATTTATGAGGGTAGGATATACCGCACAGTGTCTTCATTGTGTTTTGAGCATGTGTTGAGGCATTCTGGGTAGCTGAGGTTAGATGGGAATTTCATCATGATCACCCTAGAAGAACAAATGAAACCCATAACTTTCACACTCTTGTTAAGAAGCACGCAAATGCAAACACAACTCTTGCTAAGGCTTTTGCTCATGCTTAGGGTTAGTGATCGGAACAAACACCTAACCTCAAGTAGCTACTGAAGTTCAGCATGTAACATCCTGAAACATTTGGGCTAAGGTCAAAAATGATACCTCAGATATTGGTGTACTATTTTTGGAAGTAGCCTACCCAAGTTACAGCTACACTATCATCAAAATGTGCAAAAATGTACCTCTAATGGTACACGGAGCATTCAAAGGAACACCTAAAGGGTACATATTAGTACTTTAAGGTGCACTAGTGAAGGATAAAGATATTATTATTGCACACTTTTATGACAGAGGCCAGAAAATGAAGGGGGTCTTTGGCCTTGGCCACCAAGCGACCACCAAAACACACTCGCAACTGTATGTCATTATTATTATTATTATTTTAACATAACTTGCTACTTACAGTTTTTTTCAACTGCTTACACACATTTTCAAAACTTTACACACAAATCTAAGAATTACACACAAAATGCATCTCTTGCAATATGAAGCACTGCATTCCAAATATCACAGACACACCTCAAAAGCAAACATTTGTCTTACGTTGCAAACACTTTTGCCATAATATTCTATTTTTGGATATATCATATACACAAAGTTACTCAAAACCTAAAGCTCCTCTTTCATGAGTTCCTATGTACAAGATTGAAAGTAACTGGAGAAAAATTAGATGGTGAAAAATTCACGATAAACACGAATGCAAGATTGAAACCACACTATTTTTTTTTTTACTGTAAGCATTTGTGGTTGTGAATACAGTATTACGCAGTACGAAAGAAAAGAAATACATCTGTGTAGTACAGAAACAATGGTTGTGTTTGAAAAAGGAAATACTTCCTGTTAGATTTATGTGTGTTACATATTGAATTGTGTTTTGCAAAAAGTGTTTTATGAAATTGAAAATCGAGTCGAAGGCCAAGAATTAGCGTATGGTTTTGCAGATTTGGTGTGTGGTTCTGGTGTTTGAGTGTCAGGTTTCAGAAATTGTGTGATGAGTAAGGATTTTGTGTGTAAGCAGTTAAAAAAACCTGTAAATATTTAATAACTTATTTTTTAATGTCATATACTTGAGTACCAAAAAGAAAGAAAAAAATCACATTTTCACAAATATAACATTTTACATTTCACATTTTAGTCATGTTGTACTCAAATTCCTATATTTCAACTAAAATGCTCAAACGTAATGCAAATGTAAAGCAAATACTGCCATTTCAAAAATAGATTTTGTTTGCAAATATAGCAGATGTGAAGTGTGTCAACACTTGACTTCAAAGTAAATACTGGAAATGTAAATAATCTCTGAATCAGGTGAATAACTGTAAATGAGTAATATGAGTAATCAGCTCTAAGAAAACACTTTAATATGCATGATGCAGTATTTAAGTGTTACTACTATTGGCACTGAACAACTCTTGCACCATTAACCCTCTACTGCACACATATTGGTGGCACATGAAAAAAAAAAAATTCCACATCATTTTTTGGTTTGTTTGGGAACATTTTATTGGTAAAACATTTTTTTTGACCCCCCGCCCTCCCCCACCCCAAAATATTTAACAATGGTATAGAATCATAGATAAAATTATAATAAGACAATGCTCAGAGAGCAATGCAAAATCAAATTAAAAAAAAAAAAAAAATGTCAAGAAATCATTAAGTTAGAAGGGAAAAACACTTAAAAGACGCTGATATATTGAATTTGATACATGCATAGGTTTGTATCATGTAGTGTGCTATGCCATATAATGTACTTCATGTAATAACTTCAAAAAGCACTTGTGAAATAGAAGTGTGTGTATCACTTTGGGTGTTCCTGCGCACCCAGGAACCCTGCATCTTCCCTTCTTATAACACATTATTGCCAATGTGAGGTATTGTCCAAAACATCCTCGAAAAGTACCCCTTATCGCACAACGTTGCCCTGAGGCAATGAAAAGAAAAAGTGAATTTCTGAAAATAATTTTAAAAAAATGTCATAAAACCTGACAAAAGGCTTCTCTACACCTTCATACACACACACACACATATTTTTTATGTACAGGTCATTTTAAATAAGATTACTAGAGCAAATAAGCTTGCCTTGTTCTCACACTATGAGCTCCTGATGTGTCAGAACAGGACATCCCACCTTTAAATAGTGCTTGATAGTGAGTCTCACACCTTACTGAACTGTTCTTTGGTACTTTCTTGACCTTTATAATTGGTTGTAATCAAAGAAAAATGTACTTAACATAGGGCTAAAGAAAACTTTCCGTTGCCTGAGGGCAACACTGGGTTAGTTCACCTAAAAAGTTTTTACTCACCCTTCCAAACTCATAAGACTTGTTCATCTTCGGAACACAAATTAAGATATTTTTGATGAAATCAGAGACACAGTCTCTTTATATGATGATTGAATTTAGGCTTCTATTCACATATAAATATTCATCATCTCACACATCAGTAATGGTAAACAGAAGCTGTTTGTTTGACGTGTGCGAGAACCAATGAGGTTAATTCTCGTGTAATAAAAAAATATCTTGTGTTTTGAAGCTGAACGAAAGTCTTACAGGTTTGGAATGACATGAGGGTGAGTAATTAATGACAGAATTTTCTTTTCCTTTAATGCCACAGACATGACACCTCAAATCGTGCAGCTTATTGAGAGGTGCACTATTGCTTTTCTGGGTGATAATATTTACAGTATTTTTTTGGTTGGTGATAAAAATCCCACTGAAGTAGAGATCCGAGCCATAAAATGTACCTATACATTTTATTCCTTTTCATGCAAATTATGATTACAGGGGCAGATTATCAATTAATAAACACTTACTATTGTACTTACGTTCCTTGCAAAATACCCTCAAAACACAAATACATTTTGACACTTGCATTACATTACCAACTCCATATGTATTCTTGCTTTTGTGACAGTGAACTTGTTCGTTAGCTCATCTGGCACAGCGTTGCTCTTGTGCTCAAGAACGAGTCCCATGAAATGCAATTCATGATAAAAGAGCTCAAAGACTTGAAAAAGCAGCTAAAATTGCATAGTTGCGACAGCAAATGTGTTTTTGTCTCACATTTGCTTTTGTTAACACTATTGGTTAGGTTTAGTGTAGGTGATATGTTAATTTCAAACGCAACAGAGCATTAATCTTTTAGCGCCACTCACCATACATTTCATTCCTGAACTGCCATTAAAAAAAACTAATTTTGAAACTATGAAATCGATCTAAGATCTACTCTTATAACTGATGTGAGTTTAACATGTACAGGGCAGCCAGTAGCTCTTTGGTAAGCTCTGCTGGTGCTTATGATTCTTGTCTTTGAAAACAATCATTGGGATTGGTATGACAAATGATTTGAGGATTATTTTACACAGACAAGCCTGATTCATGTGGATACGGGCGCCTGTCCTAAAGTCTGAAAACAGGGAGGAATTACATCAAAGTCTTGAGAATAATGACTGATGTTGACCAGTGAGTTTGGTAGCTTTCCTTGGCAGCTCCGCTCTCCTTCTTTTCTCTTTTTCTTTATTTCTCTTTCTTTTTTCTTACTCCATCCGCCCACACATCCTTCCACGTGCTTCCCAGGCCTTGGCAAAAAGCAACTACTGCAAAACTAACAGCCTGGGCCTGTTTGTCTGCCAGTAGGGTAGGAATCATATTTCCAGAAAAATGACAGATGAAAAACTGCCTCGGATACACAAACACTCAGTTCTATTGTGTTGAAAGTCTGAGGTTCAGGGCCATATCACTCAAGGAGCTGCAAAAATATTTAAATATGGGAGAGCCTTTGCTCCAGGATTGGCCGGAGGCAAAGCCGGCTGTAGTGCACAATGATGGTGGTCTAGTTACTGAAATTATAGTAGATACGCATTATTTGAGCTCGGTGATTTTGAGTTATTTGTCTTTGGATGAGTTGGTTTTCAGAAATCGGAGAAAATTCCTGAACCTGCTTGACAAGAATTTAAAGTTTTGTCGTTTACTCATTCCAAACCTTTACGACTTTCTCTCATGCATGAAACACAAATGGAGCTGTTTTGCTAGTCTATAATTCTCATTAATGTGGACAAAAAAGGACACAAAAGCATGTTAATAGCACTGTTTTAGCAAACTCACATTCAAGTCTGGCACCTTTATAGAAAAAAACAACTTTTTGACTGATCCAATCAGTTATGGTGAACACAGTTAAGCCCCGTCCTACATTACTTTTCTCACTGAATATAGTTTTTTTTTAATTGGAAACATGTTACATAATGAAACTGAGGTTACACTTTACTTTACAGTACATGCACTTACATTGTAATTACAGTGTAGTTACCCAAGAAAGTACTGGTAACTACATGAGTTAAGGTTAGGTCTACGGATAGGTTCAGGGTTAGTACCTATAACCCAGTTATTGTTAAAGGTGCCCTAGATTCAAAAATTGAATTTACTTTGGCATAGTTGAATAACAAGAGTTCAGTACATGGAAATGACATACAGTGAGTCTCAAACTCCATTGATTCCTCCTTCTTATGTAAATCTCATTTGTTTAAAAGACCTTCGAAGAACAGGCGAATCTCAACATAACACAGACTGTTACGTAACAGTCAGGATCATTAATATGTACGCCCCCAATATTTGCATATGCCAGCCCATGTTCAAGGCATTAGACAAGGGCAGACAGCATTAACGTCTGGATGTGCACAGCTGAATCAACAAACTAGGTAAGCAAGCAAGAACAACAGCGAAAAATGGCAGATGTAGCGATAATAACTGACATGATCCATGATAACATGATATTTTTAGTGATATTTGTAAATTGTCTTTCTAAGTGTTTCATTAGCATGTTGCTAATGTACTGTTAAATGTGGTTAAAGTTACCATCGTTTCTTACTGTATTCACGGAGACAAGAGCCGTCTCTATTTTCATTTTTAAACACTTGCAGTCTGTATAATTCATAAACACAACTTCATTCTTTATAAATCTCTCCAACAGTGTGTAATGTTAGCTTTAGCCACAGAGCATAGCCTCAAATTCATTCAGAATCAATGTAAACATCAAAATAAACACCATACTTACGCGATTAGACATGCTGCATGACGAACACTTTGTAAAGATCCATTTTGAGGGTTATATTAGCTGTGTGAACTTTGTTTATGCTGTTAAAGGCAAGCGCGAGCTCTTGGGGCGTGGAGCACGAGATTTAAAGGGCCACACACCCTGAATCGGCTCATTTCTAATTATGCCCCAAAATAGGCAGTTAAAAAAAAATGAATTAAAAAAAATCTATGGGGTATTTTGAGCTGAAACTTCACAGACACATTCAGGGGACACCTTAGACTTATATTACATCTTTAAAAAAAAAGTTCTAGGGCACCTTTAAGTACATTATAACATGTGGAACAGGACTGTAAAATAAAATGCTAACGAAAATGGAATAGGTTGAAATTATTAGTGAAGAGGTCAAAAGATGTTGGAGTCATAGGGAGAACTTAGTTTGATTTACTTGATCCTGTTAGATCTTCTCTCCTATTGCTTCTTGCCTACACACACACACAAACAAAATATAATTTATTTCCTGTTATGAATTTTCAGCATCATTACTCCAGTCTTCAGTGTCAAATGATCCTTCAGAAATCATATGATAATTTGCTGCTCAAGAAACATTTCTTATTATCATTGTTGAAAACAACATAACTTAATGTTTTTGAGTAAGGCGTGATATTTGTTTTTCAAGATTCTTTGATGAATTTTCAAAAGAACATTTATTTGAATAGAATTCTTTTGTAACTGTCATTTTAAACATGAAGAGGTGTTAGAATCAGATTTTAAACAGTTCTTTTTCCCACAGTTATTCTATAAGTGTCCGTCTTAGTGGTCAGCATTCCTGAGCGGGGCCCCAGGCACTGCACTCACATTCCTCCTGACCACACTTGGTTAAATCCTGCTGCTTCCCTTCAGCTCTGTGGAGAGCAATCCCAGAAGCCAACAGCTGACCGCAACAGAGTCTTTAAAATGTGTCCGGGTTATAATCAAACTAGTGCTTGGGGGGTCAAAGGGCAAATCCAAGTCTTAAAAATGACGCTGCAGAGGTGGGCGAAAACTTTCACATTCACACTATAGAGGAAGCAAAAGAGTATTATTTCACAGTTCCCCAAAATGAGTATAGGCTACTGTAAATTTCCTTTTGAGTTTAAATGATTTGAAAAGTTTGACTGAGCATTGATTAGGAGGCCTCAAAAACTTTTGACTTAACGCCTGACCACCCAGAATGCCCTAGCAACCACATAGCAACAAGCTAAAAACCACTCAGAACACTATATAGCAATGGCATAGCAATCACGCACAATTCTGATAATATCATGGGTGGAAACAACAAGTGTGCTTTATTTAATCTCCAAACTGTTTCCAGTATCAGCGTCACTTTCAGTTTTACTGGCCAGGAAATTCTGTTCTTATTTATAGTGCTTATGTAACTGCACATCATGTAAAATAATAAAGTATAATGTTACAAAAGATTTCTATTTCAAATTAATTCTTTTGAACTTTCTATTCATCAGAGGTTCCTTAAGAAAAAAATGTATCACTGTTTCCACAAAAATATGAAGCAGCACAACTGTTTTCAACATTGATAATATTAATAAATATTTTTTGAGCAGCAAATCAGCATATCAGAATAATTTCTGAAGGATCATGTGAGACTGAAGACTGGAGTAATGATGCTGAAAATTCAGCTTTGACATCACAGGAATAAATGACATTTAAAATGAATTACAATAGAAAACAGTTATTTTAAATGGTAATAATATTTCACAATATCACTGTTTTTACAGTATTTAATCAAATAAATGCAGCCTTGGTGAGCAGAAGAGACTTACCGACCTCAAACGTTTGGAAGTGTAAATAAACAGAAATAGAATAAATAAAAACACTGAGAGGAAAGAAATATGCCCTTGTTTCAACATTAGTGGTCCATGACATGGGTTTTTCAATATCTGATGATATAATGATATATAACACAATTTAATGATAACAAATGAGAAGATTTCTCAATTATGAAATACCTTTTACAATATTTACTAAACAGTGAACTACTTCACAAGTACATTGACTACTTCTGTTAATTGGTTAAGTGGGCATATATACCAGCTGATACAGATAACATCAAAACAACCAAAACCGTCTAACAAATCGGCCTTAGTCAGCATCGCCTGCCATCACAGAAGGCTTTGCGTGTGGTCTGAGGGTGGCAGCACCTTCTTTACTCAAGACTGTCAGAAATTTCAAATGTGTGATTCTCACAACAAAATCTTTCTCATCGACTTTTTCTCATCATGCCTGTTTCTGTGTAATTATAATGCCCTTTGGTTGTGTGTGCTGCTTCTTCACCACTGCTAATTAGCCAGCATAAATGATATCATGTGATACGATCACTATGTGAAACGCAGCACTCAAATTTCCCTTGTTCTTATAAGAAATGATTATTGAAAGGTTCTTCTTGGAACCCAAAATGGTTTCTCTATGGAATTTCTGTGAAACCCCCCTTTTGGAACTTTTATTTTTAGTAAGTCACAGTGTTTTAAAAATATAAACAGTGTTAAAGATGCACAAGGTCTGTGATGTCAAAATGGCAGGACGTGACGGGGAAATTCAAGAGTGCTCAGCTCATTTCCAGCAAAGCAGCTGTGTCAGATCCTGACGCTGCACACGCACTTGAGCATCCACTGTATAACTACGTGTTCCTCCACGCTGGCACTGTGCCCACCGAAAACACCCCTTAACCCCACGACTTCTGACCTTATGACCTCTCTACCACTCGCCTACAACCACAGCTGCTTCCCACAGATTGGATGAGATTGTATATTTGTGTAAATTGCAGATTTGTATGTTTCTTTTTTTTCCCCAGCCCTTCATGATTTGAATTACTCAGGATGCAGGGTGCACAAAACTGCAGAGAACAATGAAAAATAAAATCTTTCCTTATATTCAGAAGCAATTTCTAACTTACTGTAACACTATGACTTTATTTTATAATCATACATGCCTCCGTGCTAGCTTTGTAGTTTAATCGATTGTACAATTGGTTTGTCATGCTTAATATGTGTTCATAATCATTAAATACTATAAAATACTGTAAACAAAAAATAAACACATTAACAAGTGTACATTATTTCATGTATTTATTCTTTTTAATAAAGTTTTTTTAGTTTGTTATAAACTCTCACGCTCACAGGCGACCGTTATGAATTGAATACGCTACTGATGATTAACGACAGTCCTCTCCGCATTGGATTTTGGGAAATAGTGCTTCAGCGAGTGTACATCGAATTGTGAGAGAGAATTGTGGGTAAAAAGCAGTGAACGAATGTAGGGAATTAAGCGGAATTAAGTCACTCACTCAGAATTCGGACACCACTACAAAATGGCCGACACCCGATATAGTGGACTATATAGTGGATAGGGAGCGGTTTCGGACACAGCTTATATATATATATATATATATATATATATATATATATATATATATATATATGTATGCTCCTCTCCAGTGTTTTTTTTATATAGATAACTGAGGAACTGTGAACATTGGAAAACATTCCTGAGGTAAATGTGATGTTATATGACATATTGTTCATAAGCTGTTTTATTGACGTCTTTCCGCTGTTGAAACACAGATAAAGTGATTACATGAGACATTATACATTCTGGTAAGTTGTACTGTATCTTTCAACATACCTTTTGATGTTCATGCATGTTTTTCAAGATATAACTTGTATTAGTGTGGAAGAAAAGACTGCTGCTTGAATTAAAAGGCTCTACAGCGATATGTCACGTCACATTTAAGAGCTTCAAAATGCCATTTATTGTTTTAATGTCGTGATAATATGAACAGAATTTGATAGAGGAGACTTTATTTCTTATCAGAAGTAACAAAGCACAAAACTATTTGCGATTATTGGATAGGAGTCTATCGATATCGGTGGAGAAATTTAGTATCTACCCGATACCCGATACCGATAGCCGATTATTCAGAGTGATATCTGCTGATACCGATAACAATACCGATAGTTTGGGGGTTCTGCCCTTTATACCTTCTTTTAAATTAACAATAATTTCATTATAATTAATCATTATATTTTGAAAGAAATGCAAATAAAAACTTTATTCTCTCAGTTATAAACAAACACATTACTCAAATTAATATTAACACACATTTAATTAAATTCTGAAGATTAAATTAATATTTCTTAACTTTCAGAATTTTATTAATTCATATAATTACTCTTAATATTGAATATCAAACTGGTTTGTTAGCATTTTCTTTACACAAAGCCCAAATGCAATGCATTTTCCCTGCCCTCTTTTGATTGACAGAATATTCAATGTGAAAATTTGCTTTTAATGGTCAATTCTGATTATCGGCCACTATATATCAGTATATCACATACACACACACATATATATATATATATATATATATATATATATATATATATATATATATATATATATATATATATATATATAGCAAACACAAAATCAAGTCGCATCTCCTGCAGATACTTCAATTTAAAGTGAAAGTTCTTTGATTATTTGCAGACAGCTTCAGTCATGTTTTATTTTGCCTTGGGGCGGAGCCAGGACTGAATTAAAAAACAACTTGGTGCATGAAACCCCTACTTATACCAGCAGGAAACATCTATCTTTTTTCTCATCTGTAAGTGTGGGAACATAAAAAAAGGCTATGGTTGGTTTGTATTCAACTTTTCTTCAGGGACAATGTGATGATATGAGTATTTGATTACAAGCCATGATAAGATCCGGTGGAAGACGAAGGGTTTGGTTGAATGTGTTCAGATATTGAAAACCCAGCTATGGATATCTCTCTATGTTGTGACATGCCTGAGATTATTAATGATAGCCGCGTCCATGATTGTTGACAGGAGAGCTGTCCAGACAAGATTTTAGAGCATAATGCAACACAATAATATGACCTACATTATTATCCTAAAAGATAATATACCTGGATTAACAACGTTAAAGTCCCTGTAAAGTCATTTTAAAGTATGTGTTTTGAGTTTGTCACACCACAGAAAAATGTGTTATTAACCATCCTGCCAAATTTGAATGATTAAAAAAATCTGCAAGTAAATGAAATAAGTTATCAAAATCTCGAAAAAATAGGCAGCGCTCTCTGCTCTCAAACGCTGGGGGCGTGTCCGCTGTCGGCGCTGAAACCACACCCACTCGCGAGAGCTGCCGTCTCAACTTACTTGTCTAAACTTACTTGAGCCAAACATACTGATGCATATAAACAAAAGAATCACGTTAGAGGGTTGCACATTTTAGTAGAGTTACTGTGGACTACACTAATTGGGCACGTACTGCCGGACTGTTGTCGAGTCGACAAATGACGGTGCCGCGAGACGGGAGGATGAAGGCCGGGACGGGAGAGACTCTGTCCGGCCCCATATATCATTGGTTATCGTCGGGACGGTAAGAAGGCCGAGGCGGGAGGGGGGCCGAGGTCTGTTCAGTCACATTCACCAAAAACACAGCGGATTATCTGTGAATCCCAGCTGTCTGATGAAAGTTTTTAAATAAGGAGACCGAGCATATTGTATATTTTAACAACCATGTAATATGCATTTGCGTGACGAAGGCATTACTAGCTAAATGTGCAAAGGGGTGTATGACTGTAATGACACTCGAGAATGAGCGATTGAACCGCTGTAGAGTTAGAGGAGGTGCCACGCTCGGTGCGTCATCGACAGTTATATAGTGTTAGGGGAGGGGCTATGGTCGGGGGTCCAAGTGCGTCATCAGACCCCCGTTATAGCTCCGCCCAAAAAATCCTGAGCAGAGACTTGGTGAAAAACTGTTTAACGCTTCACAATTAAGCATTACACAATTCACAGACTTTGTAATGTGTTTCAGCAATACATTTGTAACATTTATAAAGTGTTTAGAAAGAATTCTCAGAATTGACTTTACAGGGACTTTAAGATGTTTCCCTCAATCTAATACTGACTGTAGGATTTCTCATTACCAATATTTGGCATTATTTACACTATACATTAATATTTGCTTCCTCTAAGTTAAGTAACAGGTAAGAATTGTTGGCTGTTGTTTCTTTTCTTTCTTTTTTTTCCAGAAATACTCACTACAATCAAAGATAACCAGACAGCTGCCTTCCACCTCAGATCAAAGGAAGTAAACTCAAGTCAAGAACAATCCATGTGACCGCCGGTATCCTGTGGCAGTACTGTCACACAGCAGTAGGGGAATTCACAGATAAAGACCAGATATGATGAATAAAGACTGGGAGACTGAGTTTAAAAAAAATGAATTGAAGAAAACTGTACTAAAGAATAGTTTGCAGTTTCATCCACAGAAGTCAGCTTCAATACTCACAAGGAGTTTGTAGGCCGCTCTGCATACATTCACATTTCCACAACAATATACTCTCTAACACTGTCCACTAACTACGTCATTACCTCAGGTTAAATGATTCTGATTGGCTAAAAACAGATAATGTCCACACATGGAGTGATAGAAATAAGCATGTCTCCATAGATTATACAGATGACGACAAAGCCCTGTTTTAGGCACGGAGTGACCTCAGAGGTCATAGAGCTGCTCTTTTATGCACCAATTTGTTGATGATGAAAAACCATCATCCAGAGTGCAAGTTGTTGGTTGTTAATTTCACCAATGCTGATCTGTAACAGGATATTAGCATACAGATACACAGCTACTTCAAGGCTGAAGTTGGTTGAGCAGGACATTTCCCCAAAACATACTGATAACATGTTCTCAACACTCAGAGTAAGAGGTACAGACACTCTAGTGTTTGAAGATGAAAAGTAAAATAAATGCTTTAACATACGTTGATGAAGTCATTCAAATTATTAAAAGGATAAATGTGGATTAATAACTTGATTATAAATCACTCAAAAGATATTATATACATATATTGAAGCGGCAGTGGATTCCAGAAGCCATCTCCCTTCACAGCTCATATCCAAAAACAAGAATTTCATCAGTCTGCAAACTCATCTTTTCCTCAGCACAATGCATTCTGGATTCTTTCTTTGTCAATTGAGGATAAGGAGCAATTTAGATAAGAGTATCTCAGGATCTGTGGAAACAAGCAAAGGCCTTTGAAAGTAGTAGTAGTAGTAGTAGTAGTTCAGGGGTATTCAATATTTACAATGTTATTTCGACTTAACAAAAGGATGAGGAAGTTCACAGTAAAATTCACAATGCTTTAAAGTGAGACTTTAAAGGTTTTCCATAAGATGAAAGTGAAAGGGGATTATTTGCTGTCAAGGTTAAAAAACGAAAACAAATAGAGTATTGTATCTCTTCTGAAGCTATAAAAGCAAGTGAACAGACCAAAATTTCATGTCATTTTTGAACATTTTTTTTATATAAAAACTTGGCCATGTAATCATATGGCTCCAGGGGGTTAATAAAGGCCTGAGGTGAAGTGATGCATTTTTGTAAGAAAAATACCCATATTTATAACTTTATAAGAATCACTGGCACACACACAAGTCGATTCCGGCAGAAGAGTAAACTTTGACTCCACGTATGGCGTATTGATGAACACGGAACACAAATTAGAAGTCTAAAACGAGAATTTTTAAAGAGAAATGTTGGAGGATCTTGAGTTTGTTGCCCAGCCCTATTTGTTTGAACTGCGAGAGGCATCTACTCTCAACTAAACTTACACTACTCTTACATCCTACGTCATAAGCCGGAACTCAACTCTCTCGTGAACGTGTGGACGGACATTACCGAAAGCTAGTGATTATAATCTATAAAGTTATAAATATGGATATTTTTCGAACAAAAATGCATCGCTTCGCTTCAAAAGGCCTTTATTAACCCCCTGAAGCCGTATACGGATTACTTTTATGATGGATTGATGCGCTTTTGGGCTTCAAAATCTCTGTTACTATTCACTCCCATTATAAAGCTTTGTGTTTGACTGAAAGAAGTCATAAGAAGCCATATACACCTGTAAAAAAATATTTTCATGATTTGTTATCACAAAATTTTTTCTTTTCTCAAATCAGATAATAAATGTGGTTCAGATAACAAAATATTTTGAGTTTCTGTTGATTAAACCAATCGCCTTCATTGTATTAACTCAAATTTTTAATTTCAATGAACTCAAAATTTTAAGGCAACCAGGAAACTTACTTTTTAAGTTAAACCAACAATTCTTTTTCTACAGTGTAGGATGGCTTGAGGGTTTTTTATTGGATAATTTTCCTTTTTGGGTGAACTAACCCTTTAAAGTTCATTCTTATTTTACAAAAAAAAAAAAAAAAAAAAAAACTACTTTTACAGCACTTTTTCTTGGTCACTAAAAATTGTATGTAAAAGAGCTCCATAAAAGGGAAAAATATTGAAATGCTGATAATAATTTTCCAATAGTGTGTTAGTGAAAATCTGTAGTAAAACATGAGGATATATACAGAATTTGAAAAGTAAAAAAGAAATGGCACAGTAGAAACAGTCTCTCTTGTTACGCCATTCAAGATCTCCTTCAGATTGTGGTTCTGGAAATAAACAAAGCAAGTACAGGAATGTATGTGATGTGGAGCGTCTGTTGTGTGTGTGTGTAATGGAATAAGCCATATTGGTAAGTAAAAATTTCCCTCGATAAAATAGCGACACAGACATCAAAGCAATAATATTTCTATACATATTTTCAAAAGAGCTTCCTGTTGTTCATCCAGGCTTCCATATGTTTCAGAGTCATCTCAAATATAAAGGAAACAGCAGGGATTGGTTTCTTAGAGACCATTAGACATCATGTAATGACAGGCCTCATTCTCCAACCCCCAAAACCAACAGAACAGACGCAAGGCCAAGAAAAAGGAGGAGAGCGCAAGAGGCCGAGAAAAGGGAGAACAAAAGAGGGGTGAGAGGGATGGGAAGGGTGGAGAGGTTTGGGAAATTGCCCCATTAAAGACAGATGAATCTCTGGTGGATCCCGGGGTCTACTAAATTACTGGCTACGTAGAGGTTAATGCCAGAATAACGCTGAGAAGAAATGAACTGATGTGTGGTTCTCACTGTAATTTCAACTTTTAGTGTTTAGTACAGCGAAAGCACCGACACCTTTCTCTAACACATCTGCAGTTCACAATGCATTCTGTATTTATAAATATCTCCATGTGTAGGCACATTAAAGAGCGTGCAAATTTACCAGCACTTCAAACGATGTCACAAAAGCGGCTGTAAAACATTACACATAGAATGCAAATCTATTCTATTATACTCGTATTGCCTACACTGAATGTGGGCTTACATGCATGACTGTTTCCAAAGCTGATTTCAATGATATGCAAATCCTTTTCTCTGGAGATTTTATCTCAGTACTGTGAGAAAAGGTTGGTTTTTGGCTTTGCTCATTTGAATGAAATCGAGTGCCATGTTTCAAATTTTTGAAAAACACCATGAATGATGC
The DNA here is from genome assembly GCF_018812025.1 of Megalobrama amblycephala. Taxonomy (NCBI): domain Eukaryota; kingdom Metazoa; phylum Chordata; class Actinopteri; order Cypriniformes; family Xenocyprididae; genus Megalobrama; species Megalobrama amblycephala. The sequence continues at coordinate 1,970,546 of NC_063044.1, read as the reverse complement.
CAAAATGTGAGGAACATGAATGTTCGTAGAGCAGTGCATTCAAAAAAACATTTTTTTTAATGAACTAAAGAAAATGTGTGTGTTGCATGCCTGTGCAAAATCCAACATCATGATACTAGAGTGTTACGAGTGGTTGCTAGGGCATTGCTACACAGTTGCTAAGGTATTTTGAGTTTTCTAGAGTGTCTTTTCAGTTAATAGGCTTTGGGTGGTTGCTAGGGCATTGCTATGGGGCTATCTCAATGATTTTTAGCGTGTTGCTGTGAAGTTGATATAGTGTTTTGTGTGGTTGTTAGGGTGTTGCTATGCTGCTAAGGTGTTGTAAGTGATTTCTAGCGTGTTGCTATGCAGCTGATATAGTGTTTATGGTGGTTGTTAGGGTGTTGCTATGGAGCTGTTAATGTGTTCTAAGTGATTTCTAGCATGTTGCTATGCAGTTGATAATGTTTTGGGTGGTTGTTAGGGTGTTGCTATGCAGCTGCTAATGTGTTCTGAGTGCTTTCTAGCATGTTTCTATGCAATCAATATAGTGTTTAGCCTAAAACACAACATCACCTGCATAACAACATGCTAGAAATCACTGATAACACCTTAGCAACTGCATACCAATGCCCTAGCAACCATCTAAATTTTAACCTAAACACTATGTTGACTGCAAAGCTACATGCAAATGTGTTATGAGTGATTTCTAGCAACACCCTACCAACCACCTAAAAGCTTATGCTATGCAGTTGATATAGTGTTTTGGGTGGTTGCTAAGGCATTGCTATGATGTGCTACATGATTTCTAGCATGTTTGCCTAAAATCTTTTGGTCTTAGCAAACATCACAATTATTCAATATCCAAGCAAAACTGACTACTTTTAGTAGAAATTCCCTGGAACTACAGGACATTGAATAAGTCTTGAGGAAATAGCCTTGTATGTGCAAAAGCCTAGACAAGAGGTCAAAACATAATCAGCAAAAGATAAAAAAGGAAATACAACAAATCTGAGAAATAACAGGATGTTCTTGATTACAGACTCGATAACAGCGGTGTATGGAGATCCTCACTGTTAGCGCTATCAGCTCAGACACTGACAGCATCTGACCCCCTGTTTCCCAAATGCAGATTAGCACATTTTTAATACTGTCCAGTATTAAGGAGTAGTTTTCTACATCTTAGTGGTAGTATTTCACGTTACATTAAAACATAAAACAATGCTTATGCTTTTCATATCCAGAAGGGTCAGTGTTGCTACAGATAACATTATCAAAGTTCCTGAGAATAGTAACTTTACTACTATCTAAAATAGTTAGCCACAGAAAGGGTGCTGAAAGTCACAGATACTCCACCCTGAAAACCACAGTTTCAAGATGCATAGTTCAAGTGACTAGCAGAAGCATAATGCTGCAAACACAAATGTGAGAACTGTGCTCAGTAACAGGTTGCATTTAGTGGAACACAAGCGCATTGACACCTACAGAAGCTGTTAAACAACAGTGCACTTATTTCTGTCATTATTTCTCAGGAAATCTAAAAGGGGTAAAGAAAAGCTTTGGCCACACTCTTGGTGATAACTGCTATATAGCTACTGATGCTGTCTATTTAGATCATTCAAATCTTTTCATTCTTTTTAATACTAAAATCTGATGGGTCAATCACTGGTCGTTATTTTTACATTTAATATTTTCATTGATTTCATATATAGCTGTGCTTGTTTCATGTCTCTTGAATCAATATGTGGTCTTGTTCTGACAAAATAAAATAATGTAAAATCAAATCATGTCCATTTATTAGTTTATTTGGAAAGTAGCAGTATATAAGCAGAATAATGTAGTAGTTTGGTCATCATCACACACAAAGAATACCATGATCATTTAGCAGCCTATAAGCATAAGGCGCCTCATTATAAATGATTGCTTTTTATGAACAGGGCAAAATCACCATGGACAAAAACTGGTGTAGCTTTTGCAAAATGTATCTTTAACGAAATGAGGATTACCTGGATGGTCAGATGACACCATATGTGTTGGATGATGGACAATATGGTTTGTCAGTTCCTCAGCGTGAACTGCAGGTGAGAAAGAATTGCTTACAGCAGCTAACTTTCACATACGTGACAGATTTCACATCTAAGTTCACCTGTTACACCTGTGAATTGTGTTTCCACCTGGAGCTCATTGGTCACTGCCACAACTATTTGTATACAGACTATTAGTTGGTACGTCCATTGGCAACTAACCTGATGGAAGATGTTTGCACAATTTCACTTTATAACACCTGAGCTGAGAGAAGAAAGATCTTATTGTTTCTGATTTTTTTTAATGAGGTACCATCTGAAAAATGGCCAATCTTCACAGCCAAACTTCCATCTGAGAAAAAAAAGTGAGAAAAGACACCATAAGGTGAGAGATCAGTGTGTCTGTTTTTTTTTTTTTTAGGCAATTGACAGATTTGGTCAACAGATGCCACAAAGAAAAAAAAAAAAAATGGAAACAACAAACTCAGTGACCCTATTTCTCTCTGTTTCCTCAGGAAATCCTACAGGGTCACTTCTGTCTGCTCACTTTAAACATGTCTGACTGCCATTTAAATCCCCAAGGACAAAGCAGAGATGCTGGGAAAAGACTTGGGTATAATATAGAAAAATTGCATTTGCTTACATACTACAGCGAGGCATATACTGTATTGCACAGATTGGACTAGTATTAGTCAGTGAGTCCATTACTATTACTGCTCACTGAAGGTTTATCTTTGTCATAGTGATTATAACTGTGAGGAACAAATTGAGGATAAGGATGATCAACTGGTTTTGCTTCAGGACAACTACAATGGACATCAAGTGGCAACCCAAAACATAAAATTTGTTTATCGTACAACAGTAAAGAAAAATGTCTTTGGTCAAGCATTAAAATGTATCATGATTTTGAAGATTGTCACATGACCTACTCCAGTGTCTGGCTGGATGCGTGACATTTGACATCAACAACAAAAGATATGAAATATTATTATTATTATTGTATTTTCTCCTCCATTTTAAAGCCCGTTTATTTTTATTGTACTAACTATGCATGCTTATACTGTTCAATTATTTTTTTTTATTGTTTTTACTGTGCTGTCTGCAACCCCTTGAGAATAGACCTGTCACCCACCAGTTGAGAACCACTGATATGGAGATAGAGAGGGTTTGAGTGATGTGGTTCATATGAAAAAATAGGTCATCTATTTAGAGTCCCAGAAGAAGTTTGGAGGAAGATGAGAGAGAAAGACCAAAGTCTTGGGTTCACATTTTGGTATAAGGGCCCCCATCATCACTATTCACATGTGTATGTAAGCAAAGGCCAGCTGGTCAATTAACTTAACACAGTCCAGATCAGCTTAAAAACCACTGTTAGAAAGAAAAAGTTAGAAAGAAATTATAAACATGGCATGTGGCCAGAGGAAGTCTAATGCCAAGACAGCATTCAGAGACATTTTGATGGAAACTATACTGTATGTTTAAACTAAATTTCTGTATAGGCATATCTTCAAATCTAGGCAAAAAAAGCAACTGAATGTTTTCGCAACTACAGTCCATGATATTTAGTAGTGTTTTATTGGCTTTTTAATTTTTTTTTTTTTTTTTAACCAAGCACAATTCAAAAACACACATTTGTGTAATTGGACTTTTGACTCAAGAACTCAAAATAAAAGAGACATCATTTTCTAGCCCCAGTCTGTTATTCTACTGTATACCATGTCCAACTGGTTCTGTTGCTTACTCCTTTCATAGAATCGGTGATAAATAGGATCTATTGTGGGGTATGGAATTTATTCAAAGGAAATGTTAGCCTCTCAGCTAATGGAATTTGTTTATATTCCATCTTAAAGCATGTTTGACATAAAGACATTATGTGAATGACTTCAGCATTCCAGTCCTGTCTGCCAGCTGAGTACATTTCCTAATTCGCCTCTGTATGAATGTAAACACCCTGACAGCAGTCACAGAAAAGCACATCTGCTCCTAATGAATGATGAAATAATATCTTTATATATTCCTTTTGTCTTTACTGGGGACAATGAAACTGTAAGTAAAGTATATGTTATGAATCAAGCATGTTAATTTAGGGTGTAATTAAATTTGGTTATATATTATTTTGCATTTGGCAATGTATGCTAAGCTACTAGCATGTGTTAGCCCACTGTGGTTTCAAATACACACCGGCTAAAGCTTAGCTGACAGGGTGCGTTCTCAGAACTTTAGCTAATGTTCTGGCAAGGTTCTCTCAAAGTTATGAACAAACGATCTTCCAGTCAAGTTAATAGAACGAGCTATCTGGTCTGGTCTAGTTATCTGGTCGTTAGCTAAAGTTATTGTTCAGAGAACATTCAAAAGCATATTAAATAGCATATTATTTTATAATAACAGAATATTTTTGTTTGCTCGGAGACCACATTGTAACGTTTCCTTCCCATGACAAGTAAAGGATAAGCACTGTGTTATTTTTAAGTTACGCAATGCCACCACAATAAATCACTGCAACCAGCATAATCTTTGGATTTAGCAGATTAATCCTTGGGCTTGTCTTAAAAAGTTTGCATTGTATCACTTTTTAACATATAAAAACGTTTTTGAGATTTAGCTGGATCTAGTATAGGGCAGTATTCCAGTTTTAAAGCCAAAGAACTCCCGAAAAGGAGTTCAGAAAGAGTACACCTTTTGAGCATTTTACAAAAATTCCCCACATTATCCTCGCCTCAGAGTTTTGCCAAATAGTAACCCAGCCGAGTTATTTTTTTCTTTGTTAATGAACAGCTTCCCCAGACAACAAGCTTTAATGATTTCCAGAGGCACACTTGAGTCAGCCAATAACAACAATGCCACCAAAGGAAGAGCAATTCACTTCGTGTTGCTGCAGTGCCGTTGTGACCGGATACCGGTCCAGAGTCCACATGAGATTTCTTACACAGAGTTCATGTGTTCGTATAAGGGTAAAGGCTTGTTGTGCAGATCAGTGGGACACAAGCTGTGTATAAATACCACCCAAAATTAAAGGTGGAATTGGGTAATGGAAGGTGAGGTAAGGTTGGAATACATGAACACGGATCTTCCAAACTTTCATTTGGAATGGCAACTGTAATTAAAGGTGCCCAAGAATGTTTTTTCACAAGATGTAATATAAGTCTAAGGTGTCCCCTGAATGTGTCTGTGAAGTTTCAGCTCAAAATACCCCATAGATTTTTTTTAATTAATTTTTTTAACTGCCTATTTTGGGGCATCATTAACTATACACTGATTTTTTCAGTCGCCGCCCCTTTAAATCGCGTGCTCCCTGCCACACGAGCTCTCGACTATATTACAGTGCATTTACAAAGTTCACACAGCTAATAACCCTCAAATGGATCTTTACAAGATGTTCGTCATGCATACTGTGTGCATACATCGAATCATGTGAGTAAAGTGTTTATTTTGATGTTTACATTTGATTCTCTATGAGTTTGAGGCTGTGATCCGTGGCTAACGGCTAATGCTACACTGTTGGAGAGATTTATAAAGAATGAAGTTGTGTTTATGAATTATACAGACTGCAAGTGTTTAAAAATGAAAATAACGACGGCTCTTGTCTCCGTGAATACAGTAAGAAACGATGGTAACTTTAACCACATTTAACAGTACATTAGCAACATGCTAACGAAACATTTAGAAAGACAATTTACAAATATCACTAAAAATATCATGCTATCATGGATCATGTCAGTTATTATTGCTCCATCTGTCATTTTTCGCTGTTGTTCTTGCTTGCTTACCTTGTCTGTGCACAGATCCAGACTTTAATACTGCCTTTCCTTGTCTAATGCTCAAACATGGGCTGGCATATATGCAAATATTAAGGGCGTACATATTAATGATCCCGACTGTTACGTAACAGTCGGTGTTATGTTGAGATCCGCGTGTTTTCCGGAAGTCTTTTAAACAAATGAGATTTACATAAGAAAGAGGAAGCAATGGGGTTTGAGACTCACTGTATGTCTTTTCCATGTACTGAACTCTTGTTATTCAACTATGCCAAGATAAATTCAATTTTTCATTGGAGGGCACCTTTAAAGAAGAGTCTGTACTGCGTATTTAGGCCTTTGACTGCTTAGTTTTTAAAATATTTGTAAGGCTTAACTCAAAAATGTTATATTTTAGGACCCATCAGATGCGGAATGCGTTGGAAAAAAGTGTTTCAATCTGCGTTAATGTTTAGGAATATCAAGCCACAGTTTCTTTCATGAAACCCTATAAACCGTCCTTAAATGCTTTGAAGAGGTTCAGAGCAAATAATGAAACTCTCTTGTGTAATAACTTAAAGCTCATCTTGTAATACCATCCTTGCTTAGAGTAAAATGCATCTTTATTAACCATCTAGACACCTCAAAATGAGAAAGGAGCGACTAATTTAAGGATCATGCACTAGTCCATTCTTTAACCATTTAGCATTCCTGTGGACATTGTTAGTTTCTAGTGATGTAACGGAGTCAAATAATGGATGTTTATAGTAGTTTATATTGACTAATTCATGCAGTCATCCTAGAATTACCAGCACTGAGTGTTCTGAACCAACCACAACTTACCAACCACCTCATTTCTGCTCCACTCAAGAATATTTACAACCACTTTGAAGAGGTTTCCATCTTTTAACTGCCATCTTTCTAAAACAAAGCAGGATATTTAGATGAGAATAGTCTAAACATTGTATTTCATCTCCATCTATGGCCCTTAATGTTGTGTGAATTTATATTCACAGGGCTTAAAACTGCGAACGTTTTCTACGTCACTTTGGATCTTTGTTATGATTCATTTCTCGTTCCTCTGAGCAAATAAACTCTAGATTACAAAGTGTATATTCCATTCCTCTCAAGAATGTGTTTATATCTGATCTTTTTACTACACCAGACCCCCCCAGTTGTCTTCTTGAATTAAGCACAACTATTTTTGGTCATTGGAGCTGAAACAGCCTCAAGTGCCAAATCATTCGGCGTCTGGATGTGATTATGAGGAAATTACTCAAAAAAACGAGAAGGACCATGTGTGAACATGTGAACTTTCAAGCACTTCTGTGGGGGTGGATGGCATTAGTATCGTAAAAAAAACATTGCACACTGGATTTTTCCCATAGTTCGTGTCTTCTCTTATTCCGTAAGGAACATACATCACACCCCATGTAGAGAAATTTAGAGATTAGCAGGACTACAGACCACAAAAATGGTCGCAAAGGTGACAAAATCTAGTTGACAAACCTGCGCCGTTAAAGCCTAAAATACTTTTTTACGGGCACGTTAGCGTATGCATGCATACAGTCAAAAGCGTAGCTTTTCAAAGTAGACTATATTTCATTTAATAGCGTGAGCAAGCGCAGGAGGTGGACACATGCACTCTAGAAAGTTTCATCTTTGTCCAGTGTCTGCGCTATTTTTCTCCAGAAGTTATGACCGGAAAAATGTCTTATATTTTTTAAACTAAAGTTGCGGTTATCTCATAAACCCCTCACACAAGCGTTTGTCAATTCTGTTGTTGATGCAGTCTTCTGTATTTTGTTGTTGTTCCATCTCTTTATTTTAGTTTTCAACCATGAAACAGTGGCCCGGGCCAGTGTTGCCACCTTGTGGAACAACTGATTAGTGCAAAACAAATTCAATGCGTATGTGCGACGGTTACAAAAATCAGCCGGCGCATGTACAGTACATGCATACTATTCTGGTGACGTAATCGTGTACACTGTACGCGGAAGTATAGGCTTAAAGGGTTAGTTCACCCAAAAATGAAAATTCTGTCATTTATTACTCACCCTCATGTCGTTCCACACCCGTAAGACCTTTGTTCATCTTCAGAACACAAATTAAGATATTTTTGATAAAATCCGATGGTTCAGTGAGGCCTCCATTGACAGCAAGATAATTAACACTTTCAAATACCCAGAAAGCTACTAAAGACATATTTAAAACAGTTCATGTGACTACAGTGGTTCAACCTTAATGTTATGAAGCAACGAGAGTACTTTTTGTGCACCAAAAAAAAACAAAATAATGACTTTATTCAACAATATCTGGGCGATTTCAAAACACTGCTTCATGAAGCTTTACGAATCTTTTGTTTCGAATCAGTGGTTCGGAGCGTGTATCAAACTGTCAAAATCACGTGAACCATTGAAATTTCGAAACATTTCGAAACACTTATTATGTAACAAAGCTTTGTTTACTGAAATCACATGACTTTGGCAGTTTGATACATACTCCGAACAACTGATTTGAAACAAAAGATTCGTAAAGCTTCATGAAGCATTGTTTTGAAATCACCCATCACTAGAGATTGTTTCTTTCTGGGCTTTTGAAAGTGTTAATTACCTTGCTGTCAATGGAGACCTCACTGAGGCCTAAAAAATATCTTAATTTGTGTTCCAAAGATTAGCAAAGGTCTTACGGGTGTGGAACGACATGAGGGTGAGTAATTAATGACAGAGTTTTCATTTTTGGGTGAACTAACCCTTTAAGTAAGGCTTCATGTGCTTTTGTCAGATGTCATCTCTCTAGAGCATGTGCCACAGTTTCCTGTACGTGACAACAAACGCTGTGATGTCTGATTTGCAAACAAATGACTCTAATGAACTGGTTCTTTTTAATTAGTCAGTCAAAAAGATTCACAAAATGTACTCTTTTGCGATTTAGCTTTTTGAATCAGACTCACTCAGTGAATCGTTCAAGGCCACTACCTTTCAAAACGGACTCCCTGATTGAACCGTGAGTCATTTTTCAGTTATTCAAAATTAAAGGGTTAGTTCACCCAAAAATGAAAATTCTGTCATTTATTACTCACCCTCATGCCGTTCCACACCCATAAGACCTTCGTTCATCTTCAGAACACAAATTAAGATATTTTAGTTGAAATCCGATGGCTCCATGAGGCCTCCATAGGGAGCAATGACATTTCCTCTCTCAAGATCCATTAATGTACTAAAAACATATTTAAATCAGTTCAAGTGAGTACAGTGGCTCAATATTAATATTATAAAGCGGCGAGAATATTTTTGGTGTGCCAAAAAACCAAAATAACGACTTATTTAGTGATGGCCAATTTCAAAACACTGCTTCATGAAGCTTCGGAGCACAAATGAATCAGTGTATCGAATCATGATTCAGATCGCGTGTCAAACTGCCAAACGTCTGAAATCACGTGACTTTGGTGCTCCGAACAGCAGATTCGATACGCTGATTCATTGTGCTCCAAAGCTTCCTGAAGCAGTGTTTTGAAATCGGCCATCACTAAATAATTCGTTATTTTGTTTTTTTTGGCGCACCAAAAATATTCTCGTCGCTTTATAATATTAATATTGAACCACTGTACTCACATGAACTGATTTAAATATGTTTTTAGTACCTTTATGGATCTTGAGAGAGGAAATGTCACTGCTGGCTATGCAGGCCTCACGGAGCCATCGGATTTCAACTAAAATATCTTAATTTGTGTTCTGAAGATTAACGAAGGTCTTACAGGTGTGGAACGACATGAGGGTGAGTAATAAATGACAGAATTTTGATTTTTGGGTGAACTAACCCTTTAACCTGCAACCAGTGTTGCCAAGTTGGGCTTCTATAATTCTGCTACTTTTAAATTGTTGCCGTTGGTTGATTTTTTCCCCCACGGGTTAAAGGTTGCCCCCTCCCCCAACACCTCTGACTGTTTTTTCATAAAACAACATATAATTAAAGATGCAAATTCAACTACAACAGAATTTTGTTTTAAATGTCAAGATTAATCGACTGTAAGAAAAAGTTTGTGTGGGTATCATAGGCCTATTTGAACCATAACACAGACAAAAATGTTCGAAACAGACCAAAATCTTCATAAAAAACAGAAAGCTGTTATTTGACACAAATACAGTACGGTCACATCATCAACCTGAAACTAATGTATACTTAATACAGCTAAAAAACCACCACAAATTCATAAAATGCAACTTCAAGGGCAGGCATGACTTTTCAGAGGGGTTTATAGACTTCTTAAAGAGGGCTTTCATATGAGTCACAACCATCCCACTTCTGTAATCCCCCGCTTTGAATGTGGGAAAAGTGAAATTTCCCTCCATCTTTCGTTCATAGGACTGAATCCCAGACTAATGACTAAATACAAAAAACAGCCTCAGCCCCCAGATGTGTGTGAGGAGCTGTGGGGTTACTGGACTGCACAGTGTCATAAACCACTGCCTTACTGTCGTAGTTGAAGTTAACAAGTATGTAAATACAAAATAACAATGTGGTGGAGAAATACTGGTGAACGTGAAACTATTTTGTCAATGGAGATGGCGGCAATTGTATATGTATGGGAAAGGAATGACGCATTATCTCTAGTGACTTCCAGGGCTTATCAGAGAATGTGTCAGATAGAGAACAAAGCAGAAAAGAGGAGAAAGAGAAAGAATGGGGGAAGATGTTGAAGGAATAGTTCACCCAAAAATAAAAATCCTGTCATCATTTACTCACACTCTTTTCCAAATAATTAAAGGGAATTGGGGCCATCAAACTCCAAAATGGAAATGTGAGAACCATTGGAATCTGTACGCTATTTTTGTAATGCATACATAGTCCACTTCAGAGAGTAACAGTGAATACCGACAACACTGGGATGAGCAAATGATGACAGGATTTTTCCCCTATCTCTGTTGGGTCTAATACTGTATCTGACTGTATGTTTAAAACATTAATAAAAGAATGAAAGAGGAAACAGGAGGTTTATGTTGTTACAATTTAAATCTCGAGCGGGAAGAATCGGTCAAGAAGTTCATGCAGGAAATGACGAGGTTTGTAGCTCCATATAAAGTCTATAGTATACATGTGAGCTTTCAGTATAATCAAAATGGTCCCAAATGGCCGTTTCTTCCTGTGTTTATTTGTAGCAGAAATCCCTGCTGACCACAACAACATCCATTGCCGCAAAACGCTCTATTCTGTCTCCCTCTGTTTTGCATAAACGGAAATTCCGATTTGGCAATGAAAGCTGCACATTGGCATGCATTCAACTGTAATCTAAAATTTACAGCTTTGAGACTTGTCAATACAAGCCGTCTTTCTCTCGGATGCAGACTTCTTAAGAAAGTTTGCTTATTAAAGCAAGGCAATTCGAGCTATACTCCAGAAAGCTGCAAACACTAAAAATGACAGACTAAATCAATATATTCCCATACAGGGTTTGTTTTTGTGCATTTCTGTCTGTCAAACAAAAATCCCACCGCCACCAGACGATGGCTGAGTGTCACGATAGGGGGCAAATTCGAATAACAAAGGACCCATCATTCAAAGTTTGCTATGGCTGTGATAGGCTCGCTGTGTTTGACCAGCATTCTGGCCAAGGGCTGTTTACCAAATACAAAATGGTTGAGTCGCTTTGGAGACAGACAAAGTGGCCTCAAAATGAGTCCCCAAAGAGTGAAAGACAACAAGCAATAAAAGAGAAACCAATCCAAGATTTTCTTTTAAATAATAGCGTGACAATGTTAATCAAGAACTTAATAGATCAGGTCTGTCGTTATTTCTGGTATCTAAGGCTTTAGACAGTTGGGCAGGGTCAAATACACCCCCTCATAGGACACAGGAAGTCTCATGACCTCATAGGTCCAGCCTTTCCAACAAGCCGAGGACAAGAAGACACAAATATAAGGTCTATTCTGAACTGAACTCTCGACTGGGAAACCTAAGGAAACAATTCACCTATTTTTATTGACTCTATGATAAGCACTGATTACACATAGATGAGATCACAGTCTTCTGAATTGGTAGGGAGTATCAAATACATAAAATGCATCAAAGTTGGAAAAACATCCAGGATGGGTCAAATAAGGCCTACACAGCTTGAATTAATTGATTTAATGGTCATCTAAAAGCTTGTTGGTTTGACACAAGTTCAATAATTTCAGTGACCAATGAGTCTCTTTGTGCGACAACACTGAGTTTAATTACTGAAATTTACTGGTTTTTTTTCCCCACACCACCATAGCAGAATTTAATTAAGGGAGTTTCTTTCCATCACTCTCAACCACAAATAACAACAATAAAATGAATTGAAAAAGAAGGCTGAGCTGTTTAAATTTTTGTGTATTCAGCTAATGCGATTTTGCCAGAGAGAATGAAGTTAAAATTGATTGATTTGGCAAAAGCTTTGTGATCTCTGTAAGTGCTCGACAGTTAATTTGGATCATTTGGGTTAAAACTTGTGATTTCAAGCTTTTTAACACTTAACTGATGATTTGAACACTTAACTGATGAAATTTCAGTCAATTGAATAAGAGAGTCATCACAACAGTAAAGAACTGAATGGTCCATTGAAGTCCATGACAATGCATGAGTGATGAATAAAGACAAAAGAAAACACAACAAACAAACAAGATTATACATGTAGTTCAACTGTAGCATTGCAGTTTCACCAGTTTAACTTAGAGTGTTCATGCGTTCTTAAGTTTTATTAAATTTTTATTTAATTATATATATATATATATATAAATGATTAGTTTTAAAGAGGGATTGTTTTCATGTTGTTTTAATAAAAACAAAAACAAAAAAATAAATATGGTTTTAATTTTTTACTTGACACAAATGTTTTTGGAGTTGTTTCTGCCACTGAATAAAAAATTAAAAAAGATAAATACGACTTTTTTTTGCTGACTTCTTTTCTCAGAATTGTGAGATATAGACTTGCAATTGTGAGTTACAAAGTCAGAATTGTGAAATATAAACTCACAATTGTGAGAAATAAAGTCAGAATTGCGAATCATAAACTTGCAATTCAGACTTTATAATTCGCAATTCTGACTTTAAAGCTTGCAACTGTGAGTTTATGTCTCGCAATTCAGACTTTAAAACTCGCAAATGTGAGTTTATATCGCAATACTGACTATTTCACGCAATTGCGAGTTTATATCTCGAAATTCTGACTTTAGAATTGGCAATTCTGACATTAAAACTCGCAATTCTGACTATTTTCTTGCAATTCTGACTATTTCTCGCAATTGCGAGTTTATATCTCGCAATTCTGACTTTAGAATTGGCAATTCTGACATTAAAACTCGCAATTCTGACATTAAAACTCGCAATTCTGACTATTTTCTTGCAATTCTGACTATTTCTCGCAATTGCGAGTTTATATCTCGCAATTCTGACTTTATAATTGGCAATTCTGACATTAAAACTCGCAATTCTGACATTAAAACTCACAATTCTGACTATTTTCTTGCAATTCTGACTATTTCTCGCAATTGCGAGTTTATATCTCGAAATTCTGACTTTATAATTGGCAATTCTTGACTTTAAAACTCGCAATTCTGACTATTTTCTTGCAATTCTGACTATTTCTCGCAATTGCGAGTTTATATCTCGCAATTCTGACTTTATAATTGGCAATTCTGACTTTAAAACTCGCATTTCTGACTATTTTCTCACAATTCTGACTATTTTCTCGCAATTCTGACTATTTCTCGCAATTGCAAGTGTACGTCTCAATTTTGACTTTAAAACTCACAATTGTGAGTTTTTATCGTAATTCTGACTTTATTTCTCACAATTGCGAGTTTATATCTTGCAATTCGGACTTTATAATTGGCAATTCTGACTTTAAAACTCGCAATTGTGAGTTTATATCTTGCAATTCTGACTTATTTCTCGCAATTGCGAGTTTATATCTTGCAATTCTGACTTTATTTCTCGCAATGGTGGAGTGGTGGATCTAGCAATTCTGACTTTATTTCTTGTAATTGTGAGTTTATATCTCACAATTCGGACATTATAATTGGCAATTCTGACTTTAAAACTCGCAATTGTGAGTTTATATCTTGCAATTCTGACTATTGCTTGCAATTGGGAGTTTATATCACACAATTCTGACTTTATAACTCAATTGCGAGTTTATATCACAATTTTGAGAAAAAAGTCAGAATTGTGAGATGTAAACTTACCTTTTTTATTTTTTATTCAATGGAGGAAACAAGTATACAAGTATCCATAGTTGTGCATAATGTTTTGGTAGTCTCAACAGGGGAAAAGCAATTGCTGAAATGACCACTGTATGTATAAAAAAAAAAAAAAAAACCCACTGCATATCAACTTCCATTTAGAATTGCACCTACTTCTTCTCGGGAACCTTCACATCTGTATCACAGGAGCTCCAGACATTCAAATGTCTGAAACAGGAGCCAAGAATCAGGTTGAGCCAACAGTCTCTGTGGGGAGTATCAGAGCAGAGTGCTTGATTATCAGGCCTTTGTGTGTAAATGTAGGTAACATGCTGAGCCCAAGATATCCAGACACAGCAGGAGTGATGAGTCCGTCTGCTGGCTGGAGCTTCTCATGAGGAGGTGGAGTCCCTCTGATATCGCCATTAGTGGACCCTGAGGGCAAGAAGCAAAAATGACTGATAAAGCAACTCTCCATTCACTTCTGGCACTCTGGCCACCCACTTGAAAGCACCTGGAATGTGCAGAGCACTGAAAATGTGTGCCCTTGTTGCCCTGTGAACAGGTGAACAAGACAGACTTCTCCCATGTGCTTAACTTCTGCCAGGAAAAATGAAAGCATGCAATGCTTGGTACAACTTTTTCCAATTTCACATGTCATAAAACAAAGAATCCATCTCCCATATGTTTTCATCATCTCTCTGTAAAGTCATAGTTGCATAATGCATACTTCAAGTGATTGTGTTTGGAAAACTACAAGTCGTGGCTATACTATTCCATAGTTTGCACAGAGGGCACACAGTGTTCCTCTTGAGTGCTTTGTTCGGCACGGCCCAGTATGACCTCATAGGTGGTTCTCAAGGAAATCCCTCTCCCTTCGAGGTACAATGACAGAGTTTCCTGTTTAAGAAAGCAGGATCCGGCTTCTGACTTACTCACACTCTCCGCTGCCTTATGTAATTCCAATGCAATTCCAAGACCACTCATGTTTTACATACTTGTGCATCAGTTATAATGACTAGGGTTATTTACGTATTTAGTCACACAGCTTGTTTGTGTGCCTGTTTGCACGTCAGAATGAAGGAAGGGAATACTGTAGAGGACAATATAGCTGCATAACATCCTGCATTACAAGTTTTGTGACTGTTTTCAAATGATGAAGAATGGAAACAAATTTCACTTGCTAACGCAAGTTAAAAAATGCAAAAGAAAAAAAAAAAGAGAGCAAGGGTTCTTAAATTAAACCAAAACAAGAATTATTAATGTCAACTCTCTATTAGCAACAACTTATGGGTCAGTAACAAGGATGCCCCAGATAAAAAAAAAAAAAAAATACTTTTTTAAATAATTTTTTTTGTAGTCTACTGTAATCTTGAAAAACATGTAAATAAATGTCAAGTGGTCTAATCACGAAATAAAAATAATGTAGTCTTGATTCAAGTTTTTCTACATTAATTTTTTTACATAGCATTTTTTTTATTAAACCCCACAAAAACATGTACATGTTTCTAATTCACGAAAGTAAAAAATATTTATTGAATTGTGTATTTTTATATAGATCTGAAAAAAGCGGCACGCCATTGACCCACATTTAATATCAACCAAGTTAGCAGAGCAATTCGTTACCCATAAGTGCTGCATCAGCAGCCACAGACAAGAGGAGAAAAGCCGAATGCCAAGACCAGCCCACTGCAAGACAAGTCTTGATCCAGGCTTCAACTCTCACATCAGCTGCTGGCCGCCCCGGTTGTCAGTTGTGCGCAGGACACGGGGGAGAGAGAGAGAAGCAGAGGAGGATTTGTCATTTCCAGACACAGCTACGAACATAAAAGGTACGTTAATTTACTTTGGTTACTGAATATAGGTTAGCGCGTCTATTAAAGTCAGTTTAGGAGGAGTATGTAAACTCGCGTGGTTTTGCATGGACTTTTCGTGCATTCACAAACTGAGAAACTGCTGCTTGAAGTTTAGTCTGACCATATCGTAATTTGCAAAACTACCCATATAACAATATAGAGTAAAGCTTCTGTGTACGAATGCGTAAACGAAGGGCATTTTCGCGCTACGCGCAATAGTATTGCGATCATTTAACGAAATAATTACGTAGAAAACGTTTGATTGTCCGACTACGCTGTAAAAATTTTTATCATTTTAACGGTAGAAAAATGCTACTGTAAACCTGTTAATTCGTTAACTAGGTTTCCTTGCCATATAGACTAGCCTACTATAAAATATTAACATGTGCATGCACTGTAAAATATGGAGAAATCGTTTTTATAAGTTAAAAAAGGTATGAAATAACGTATGGAGGAAATGTACAGCCTATTTAACGCTACAAAATGTATATTTTTTTTATAGTAAAATATTAAAATTATGTTTTTATATGTGCAACATTTTACAAAAAAAAAAACAAAATTTAATAGCACAATCAGATTGGTAGGTTATATTAACATTTAACATTTATTGATATATACAGTCCGTATTTGCAGCAATATATATAAAGTTGCAACATTGTCACTGCATTAGTTTTATGGTAAAAGTTTGGCAGCTATAGCTGCTAGTTTTTTTTTTTTTTTTTTTGCAGTAGTTACTGATTTTTAGTCTACTAATTTTAATACTCCCATGATCACACATTCCTGTGATACTCACACAATTTACTTTTTATTATTACAGTTATTTCTGTTCTCTTCCTATTCTACAGTTCTAATAATTTCAGATTAAAATGTCTATTCATTTAGATAAAAATTGGTCTACTGTCTACACCAAAATAAAGCATTGGCCATGAAGGCATCGTCATAAATTTGAAACAATATGATAAATGCTAAATATCCTGTTTATCTGCATGGTTTTATCTGTGACTGTTTTGATTTTACTATTAAATTATGCTCACCATAATTATTTAACATTATTTTCTAATGCTTTATTTCAGTTCCCTCTGGTGGCCTTGGAGGATATAGCAAAGCTGTGATTTGAACACCAAGTGAATATTTCAGCACAAATGAGCCTGCAACACCTTAAGGATATATTATGTTAAATCCTCCTGAGAGTTGTTTTATGTGCTTTGGTGGAATATGGCAGTAATTACATGCTTAACAGAGATCCTTAAGGAAAGTTTTTATGGACAGCAATAAGAATGGAAGCTTCATACGCTGCTAGTGCTGCTGTTGCTCCAACTCTCCCACCGATGACTCCGTCTCCAGGTTACCTGCTCAGAATGTTCCGGGAGTACCAGAGCAATGACGTCATCATGGACCATTACAACTTCACCGGAAAGCTGAAAGAGAACAAATACCGGGATGGAATGAAACCTGAGGCCATTGTGTTTCTCATCATTTGTCTTCTCATTGTGGTGGAAAATGCCATCGTTCTGGTGGCAATATGGAAGAACAAAAAATTCCACATGCCCATGTACTACTTGCTGGGCAACTTGACGCTCTCTGACTTGCTAGCAGGCTTCACTTACATGGTGAACATCATAACTTCGGGGGCAAACACTCTCACAATGACTCCAGTACTGTGGTTTCTTAGAGAAGGCGGCGTGTTTATCACTCTTTCTGCGTCCGTCATCAGTCTCCTCGCTATAGCTATCGAGCGGCATGTCACGATGGTCCGGATGAAGCCGTATCAAGGGGCCAAGCGTGGCCGAATGTTCGGTTTGATCTGTGCAAGTTGGGTCTTGTCGGTGCTCCTCGGCATTCTCCCCATCATGGGTTGGAATTGCATAGGAAATCTGGAAGAATGCTCCACCGTCCTGCCTCTTTACGCCAAGAGCTTCATCCTCTTCTGCATTACTGTGTTTACCCTGGTGCTGCTGGCCATCGTGGTGCTCTACGTGCGCATCTTCCGCATAGTGAAGTCTAACACCCAACGGTTAGGCTGCGGTCCTCCACGTAAAGGTCTGGCGAAGAAGTCCCAGAAGTATCTGGCTCTGCTGAAGACGGTCACCATCGTTCTTGGGGTCTTCATCGCCTGTTGGCTGCCGCTCTTTGTGCTCCTTCTGCTGGACTTCTGCTGCCCTGCTAAAGGATGCGACGTGCTGTTCAAGGCGGACTACTTTCTGGGCATTGCCATGATCAACTCACTTCTAAACCCCATCATTTACACCCTAACTAGTAAAGACATGCGGAAAGCCATTCTGAGACTAGTCTGCAGCTACTGTCTGCTAACAAAAGACGGGCAAGTGAAGAAGTTCGGCATGCCTTTCCTGGACTGTAGCACCAGTAAGGCAGAGGTGCCGTCACACAGACTGGAGGGCCTGGAGACGACGGTCTCCTCTGGGAACTTCACACCATCCACTATAAAAGCTATCTACCCCAGGATATTAAAGAGCTGAGGAAGAAGAACGCAGTAAGTTCCAATGGACTCAGAACAATTTCTCCTGGTTCAGTTTGAAATGCACAAGTCTGAGGTGCTCAGAAATGAAAGCAGGATTAGTTGGAGAGATGGGACTCAGAAATGACTTGGTTTCCTCCACATGCATTAAAGCAAACCTTGAGGCTACCTGAGATCATGGTAGACCAGACAAGTGGAATTTTCTTACTGTGATGAACACCAGTGTTTAAAATGGATCAAGCCAAGAGCTACAGGCTCTTTTTAAAAATAAGATTTTAAACTGCAAATAACAAACGGTTATACAGCTGAACTGAACAAAGGCAATGAACTGTGCAAAAATGCTTTGAAAAGAACTCTTGTGATGTTATACGAGTCTTGCGTGTGCATTTCCAGACATAATGAGCTTGTGTAACAAGTCATTTTCACCTCCAAATAGCAGTTGAAATAGCAGACTTTGTGGTGAAAAGACGCAAAGAAAATGACGGGTTGATGTCTCCACACACAAGCATGTTAGTCCTCGGGAACTTTATACATATGCAGACAAATAAAAGCTACAAGGCAAGTGACTATTTTTAATTTGTAAGATGTTTCCTGTTACAATGGTATTTTTGGGAAATGGTTCTATATAAAACCTTAAAGGGTTCTTTCAGGCGCTTCATATTTAGGGGTTCTTATCATGGGACCATTTTAATTACTTTTGTAATTAAATTAATTTTAAATTTCAATTAAATTTTATAAATTAAACAGCTCAAACATACTTTATTAGTAGGAAAAGTGAAATAACCCTTTAAACATGAATGTTTAATGCAATCATTTTAGAACAGTTGTGGCATAAATGGTTCTTTAAAATTAAGTCAAGTTCCCCATTGTTCTATATTAAACCCCAATGAACCCTTTTCTTTTTTCTTTTTTTTCCAAAGTACTGTTTTCCTGTTAAAGCAAGTGTGCTATACTTATTTTATCCTATATAGTAAATCTGGTTTCAGCTGACATTATGTGGAACAAGCTATATAAATATTGAATGTTTTGTAAATATTATATCAAAGTTTTGTATGTTATTGTATGGAATGCTGTCATTTATGTGTAGCACTGACATTCAAGCAATATTGCATTTCTGTAAAAACATGTCTGTGTATTGAAAACAATGCATTAGTATGTTTAAAAGTATTTTTTCTTGATCCTAAATTATGAGCCTTAAAAATCTTTTATAAGTGCATTAATTAAAAACTAAGTTTTTTCTTGAATGTTTGCTATTTGTCTCGTTTTTGTTTAGTGACGAAACCCATATTCTTAGCAAGCGTGACTTATTTCGCGCTACATCATATTACATTGTTTCCCATGAAAAATAAAAATAGAGGGTGACACAATATAGATATGTAGGTGTATGTGAAAACAAGAATGCTGCTCAATTGCAATGAAAATGAAACAATTTTCTCAAAGTGAGTCGAGCTGATTTCCAGCTTCCTCAATCACACCCACACCACATGTTAACCAAGCATAAACTAAACTTTACTGTGGTTTTGTCTTTTCACAAGGCATGAGCCACACACAGAATTTCTCACTGCTCTGTCTTTGCAAAAAACCCCTACAGAAAAAAGGCCTTAAGCTCGTGCCAGTCCGGATGTTTACTGAAGCTGAAAAGGCTCGTCTCTGCACCTCAAGGGCAAAATCTGACTCATTTTTGAAGTAAGACAAATAAAGGTTAAAATGTTCATGCAAATAGAGTAGGATGACTAGACTTTTGAAAGAATACACATCCATATGCACTGACAGAAATATCCCAAAGTAGTGAAAATAAAAACAGTGAAAGTAGTGTAGTGAAAGTAAAGAAAGAAAAGATGAGGGAAAAAAATGACTAGCACAAAGCTCAGCGATACTTTATGTCCTACATCTTTACACATATTTAAAAATATCTATTAAAATATTTCAATTGACTTGAGGCTGGAGCTTTACAAAATTACTTATTAAATCACTTATTAATAAATCTGAACAAAATTGTTTCTTTAAACAAAAATCAGTATGTAGTGTGACCTCCTGGACTTTCTTTTTCTCAGAAATGTTTGCCACTTTAGCATATAAAAGCTGTTTTCTGATTTTTACATACAAATTTACTGTATTTTCTGATAAAGAGACTGAGAAATAATTATATATGGTCATTATATTATTACTAAAACAACATCTAATGGTGGCCTAAGATTTTTGCGCAATACTGAATATTATATATATATATATATATATATATATATATATATATATATATATATATTCTGCTCAAGAGTTGTTCATTTTAAGGGTTCAACGGTGATTGATTACCTTTTTTATTGGCACGTCAACACTATTACATGTACAAAAAATTGCCCAGAAAGCTACTAAAAACATATTTAAAACAGTTCATGTGACTACAGTGGTTCAACCTTAATATTATGAAGTGACAGGAATATTTTTTGTGCACCAAAAAACCCAAAATAATGACTTTTCAACAATATCTAGTGATGGGTGATTTCAAAACACTGCTTCATGAAGCTTCATACGAATCTTTTGTATCGAATCAGTGGTTCGGATGGCCAAAGTCACATGATCTATTGAAATTGCGAAACACTTATGATGTAACGAAGCCTCATTTACTGAAATTAAATGACTTTGGCGCTCTGAAACACTGATTCGAAACAAAAGATTCATAAAGCTTCAAAGCAGTGTTTTGAAGTCGGCCATCACTAGATATTGTTGAAAAGTCATTATTTTGTTTTTTATGCGCACGAAAAGTATTCTCGTCACTTTATAATATTTAGAACCACTGTAGTCACATGAACTGATTTAAATATTTTTAGTACCTTTTTGGACATCTAAAAGTGTTAATTAAATTGCTGGCTATGCAGGCCTCACTGAGCCATTGAATTTTATCAAAAATATCTTAATTAGTGTTCTGAAGATGGACGAAGGTCTTACGGGTGTGAAATGACATTAGGGTAAGTAATTAATGATATAATTTTAATTTTTGGGTCAACTAACCCTTTAAGCACCAAAAAGGCAGTACAAATTACAAACAAAATTCCTATTCACACCCAAAGAGACACTAAAAAGCACTCCCTGTCATGTTAATGCCAGATACAACCCATCCACCCCTGTTTTTAAATATGCTGCATGTCCTTGTCAATTATGTCAAAGAGTGTAAATTATTTTTTCTTTGTAATACTTTTCAGTGTAATGTTTCCACCAGTGCTGTGCAATGTCTGCAAAAAAGATTTTAAATTTCATAAGATCAAAATCTCTGCTCTATGGAATTAGCAGGAGATCCTTATAACAAGGGATGAATAAAAACAATCATAAAATGCTATTCAGGGCATGTAAAAAGTGTACTTCAATCTGTGGGGGGTAATTTTTGAATGCATAGTGACATCTTGTGGTTTGTGACGCAAAGGTAGCAATTAAGGCCAATTTATTAACAGATTTATATATACAAACACATACATAAAAACAAACAGTAAATTAGCGAACACCGTTCATGTGCACCAGGTCTACCATTCAGTATTGACCAGGTTCCACAGGTCATCGCTGACTTCGCAGGGAGAACGGGTGGATGTGTCTATGTTGATGGGGGTTGCCACATCCGCACCGTAGTGAACTGCCAAGAAACAAAGGGGATTTCATACAGTCTAGAACATAAAGCTACTATGCTGATCATCTGCATATACAGTAAATGTGTCAGGATTACCTCCCCTCAGTATGTGCGGCTCTGTGTCCACCTCCAGCTTTATCTTGGTAACTTTATAATAGAGCTGAGCAACATATCTAAATCAAATGGACAGCAGGAAAAGAAAAATTTACTGGACATGATTTCATTAATGTACACTGTGTAAAAATGTCTAAGACTTCTGCACTCTGAAATCACAAATTTTAAATTCCCTGATATTTTCAGGTTTTCCATGACCATGTGAACCTATCATAATGAGGTCAGTATAATTTTTTTTTTTTTTGGCAAAAAAATGAATACTCTTTTCAGCAAGGTGAATGCATTACATTGATCAAAAGTGACAGTGAAGACATTTATAATGTTACAAAAGATTTCTATTTCAAATAAATGCGGTTCTATGCATCAAAAAATCCACAAAAAAAAAAAAAAAAAGTCACCGTTTCCACAAAAATATTGAAGTCTGCATGAAACGGAAGTTGCGCTAATCTATTCTAAACGGCTTTTGGAAAAAGAAAAACATGTAGGGCGGGACTTGATTTTGTCCACGGGGAATTTATATGGATGGTTGTGATTTGCTATTGGCCGATCTCATGTGAGGCGAAGTTATTCTGATTAAAGATTACGAGGGAACATTAATTAAAAATATAATGATGTGCATGGTTAAATCATTTATAATGAATACTGCAATATTTCATTAAAAAACAGAAATTTTCAATTTTGATTCCCTGGTGACTTTAAGAAGCACAACCGTTTTCAATATTTATAATAATACAAATATTTTTTCTTGAGTAAATCATCATATTAGAAAGATTTCTGAGAGATCATGAGACATTGAAGACTAGAGTAATGACATCACAGAAATATTATTATTATTTTTAAATAAGTATTATTATTATTAATATTATTTTAAAACTGAAAACTGTTATTTTAATTTGTAATAATATTTCAGAATATTACTGTTTTTACTGTATTTTTGGTCAAATAAATGCAGCCTTGATGAACAAAAAAAAAAAAAAAAAAAATCTAACTGACCCCAAACTTTTGAAGGGTAGAAAACTGGACAATTTCAGCAGGTAAATCTTGTATTATCTAGTTCTTTGTCATTATAAACACACATCTTTAAGACAATTACACTTTTTGTCCCAACTATACCAAGATCTTAAGAGATTCACTCTTATAAGGTAAACTAAAGCCAGTCCAGTACTTACATGGCTGAAGGAATGACCTCAGTTGTGTCCTCATCCACTTCCTGTTGCAGGGTTTGAATTTCTAGCTCAGCATCTCTGAGTTTTTCCAACTCTTTCTGTAAGAATCTGACCCACCAGTTAAGGCGGAAAACCACAGTGAACAACCAAACAAACAACAATGTGCATGATCAAAAAGTAACTGAAACAACACTCATGCTTTGGTAAAAGAAAACAGATCTTATCTGTGTAACATTCAGCGACTGAAAAATCTGTGTGCATCAAATTTACAATGCATCTCGGTCACCTGACATCTACAGTAATGTAAATAAATATGACCTCTCAGTGGTTCTACTGAGAGCAGGTTCTGGTTCAGGCCTCGGGAAGGATACTCCTGCTCTGAGTCTAGAATATGGCTTTTGGACAGACTCCGCTGCACTTCCTGCTCCATCATCTCGATCTCCTGCAATATCTGGCTCTTCTGCCGCTCTAAATCCAGAAGCTTGTGGCCGACCACTTCTTCTGCATGAACAAGATCTTTAAAGAGAGGAAAACACAGTAAGAAACGTCTCAAGTTTAACATTTTTTAATATGCAAATGTTTTATGTGCATGAAATAAAACAATGAACACCTACATTTGCCAACACGTTCAGTATTGTACTGGGATTGTGCAATACAGTATCGCACAATGCATCGTGCTTGACTTAACCTTCCTTTTCCAGTGAGGTGTAATATTAGCATGACTTTTATCATCTTCCTTGATTTATTATTTATTTTGACCAAAAGTTGCATTTTTTTTGCAGTTAAAGTCGGCATGAAACAGAAGATGCGGCACTCTCTTCTTCCCTTTTGTGACATATATCTGTATAAAACGGCTTCTGGAACAAGAAAAATTGTAGGGCAGGTCTTGATTTTGTCCATGGGGAATTGATTGGATGGTTGTGGTTTGCTATTGGTCGATATCATGTGAGCAGAGGTCGTGTTAAACAAATATTTTCCGTCATTGACTGATTTTTTTTTTTTTTTTTTTCTTTTTTTTGGCAGTGACCTTAAAATCTGAGGGCCATCCATCATTTTGACAGGTCACACTAAGGAGCCAAGACACAAGACACCATTTTCAGCTAAAAAATTGGCCGTTCATTTACACGTCAATGGCATTTTGGGGGCCTGAAAATGCAAACTTTTGAAAACAGTTTTCAGCGTACAATTTTTTGAAAACAATACTGTTATCATCTATTGTCATGTAAACTACAAAAACACGAATTTATGAAAACTGTGACGACATGTGCATGCGTATTACATGTTCAGTCTATAGGCGCGTATTGTTTCTTTACAAAGTGACATCGCCAACTACTGGCCTGGCATGAATAATACAGCATTTTTAGTTGTTTTCGTGGACGTTTTGTTCATATTATAATCTAATTGTATTTTGTAATATTGTGTTGTTCATATTTGTCTGTTCAGGCACAAAGGTGATGTTTTAGTGACCTATGCTGTCACTGCGAGGGAAGAAACAAACATTCATCTACTCCGCGTGGTGTTGAACAAACAGTCGTTGTTCTCTTCTTAAATAAATGCTTAATATAGCCTATATGCCCGTCCTGTAAGTTCATGATTAAAACTGAAAATGTGAACAAAAACAAAAGCTATTAAAAGTCTTATTATCATTAAAATATGAAAATTAAAATGAGGGGTATTAATAGATTATGACAGAATTTTTTTGACTGTCCATCAAAGTGACAGACAATGAGAAAGTCTAACGCGACCTCTGCATGTGAGTGACAGGTTGTCTCGCCCTAATGCCAGTAAACCCGTCATCAGAGAAGAGATGTCACCGCAAGAGGGAGGGGAATATATTTTGATTAAAGGGCCATGCATTTAATAACAATATAATGATGTGCACGGATAAATCATTTATAACAAATACCCAATCCATAAGAATGGTCAATTCTGATTTCATGGTGACTTTAAA
Organism: Megalobrama amblycephala; assembly: GCF_018812025.1. Classification (NCBI taxonomy): domain Eukaryota; kingdom Metazoa; phylum Chordata; class Actinopteri; order Cypriniformes; family Xenocyprididae; genus Megalobrama; species Megalobrama amblycephala. Next base: position 1,945,426 of record NC_063044.1, on the reverse strand, counting down.
AACACATAAAAAAATCATATTTATTTCTGATAAAAGGATGTCACTTGTAGAATTAAATATGTGACATGATTGGGACATATGTGACAAACATAGTCGTGTCACTACAATATAGTCATTAATTGCTTTTTTAATGTTTATTGTATTCAGTTGATACTGATTAGCAAGTTGAAAGTTAATATTAGTACTAAAGTAATACCATTTAAGAGCTCGGTTGTGGTCTTCTTGGTCTTGATGTGGTGATCAAAGAACTCCTGCAGTTTTTCTCTGGCTCCTCGAAGAGCGCTCTCTGCCTTACTGCTCTTGATGAACTCGATCAATGCTTCCCCAGATTTCTCAAGGTCGTCATCATGCATCGTTTCGTTCTGTGACATGTCTGCATTGATTATATTTCTGCAAAAGAAAAATGAAAAGGTGAAGCTATAAGATGCTATGACAGAACATTTATTCATTTAGCAGACAAAGCAGCTTACAAATGAGGAACAAAACAAGTATGTCATAGAGTCAACTATATTCATAGTATACAGTCAATACTATGTTTAGAAAAAAAGAGATCAGTAAACAGGCTAGAGCAGAGGTGAAATACAGAAAAGATCTCTGTTATACTAAGAATAATAAATTACTAATTTGAGTTATAGTAAATGCATTTTAACCAAACAAAATTAATTTTTGTTTCCCCAGAAAAAAAAAAAAAAATTAAATGCCAAATGTTATTAATAAAATCTGCAATAATATGTTGGAAATTCTACAGCTATAATTTAACTGTATAAATGACACACATTTTCAACATAAGAGTATGTTACTCTTATAAGTGTTTTGATGAATTTGTAAAAAAATGACATATAATTTTTTACAAATTCATCAAAACCCTTACCTATGTTAGCCTGCTAGATTATATTGGTAATAAGTAGATCTTGCAAAATCAATGTAGTATAACGTTACAACACACAAACCAAACATTTAAGTTTGTAAGGCATAAAAATGGATGTACATCAGTGAATGGTTATATAAATAAAATACAGCAAATCATTAGTTAGAAGCTCTGTTGGCTGTTAAAATATATTTTAGTAGGACAGTTATTAATGTTAAAATGAAATCACATAATGTTATTGAGCAAACATAAACAACTCAAAACTATACAACCACACAATAACGCATCGCAAACACATGTTTTCTTTATTCAGTCAGCCTAGCGTTTTGAAACACTGATCCAAATAACGAATAACAATGAAAATGTACAATATAATTTGTACTGGAGTGTATTTCAGAGCAAATAATCTCACCCAGTGCTCGCGCTGTTTATCCGGATTTCAAACTGGCGGCTGTTTGGCGCGCTTCCCCGCGTCGCGCCTGAATAAAAAACAGCCTCAATGCTTCAAGCATTTTGTTTTCACCATATAAGATCATTGTTTTAATATAGTAGATCCTATATAAAAATCATTATGTGCCTATCTAAACTAGTTGAGTTTGTTTTACATAGCGACTCTAGAATTTCTGTCAGGCCACTATGAGACACCTAAATATCGCATGTCAAATCCGGCCAAATCCACACAAGCAAGCCGCTTTCTTTTTCTCGTCGTCTGTCTGTCAAAGCGATGTAGTTGCAGCGGCCTTTTGTTTTCCCTAATCAAAACTTTTTTTATTTCTCATTATGACTTCAAAAAGCTGTTTTGAAATTTAAATAATATTCATCTCTTACAAATCTCTTTACGTCGTCAATAAAGTGTTGATCTATTTCTAATTTTAATATCCGAATTATTCCCTAAGATGGTTCTGTGAGGGAAAAGTTGTGGTTGTAAAGCAGTTTCCAGGCTAACAAAGCTTGATGAAATCTGGCCAGTTTAACAGGTAATTTACCAGTGGAGTAATAGGGATAAAAAAACCCACATAGAATCTGACCCAAGCAAACCAATTAATTTTAAATGTATTGTTAGTATCATTTGTGATGTAGCTGATATATGCACCTTCTGTAAAAAAGAAAGTGAAGATATTTGTCATTTATTTTTCTCAAAATAAAATGTTTCATCACTTTTCTGTAAAGATTTGAGTTCCTATTGTTTTTCTGAACTGTAATTTACACATTAAGGATGTTGTTTGCTTTTTTGAAAACCAAAAACAAATCTTTTGAGTCTACCGTTAACTTTCTTATCCTTGTGGAAAAAATCTATTTTCACAAACAAAGGTTTCTTAAGAAAATGCCTACTTTTATAGATTTCTTATTTGTGAAGTAGAACATTTAATCAAATCACTAAGAGTAATTAATAACAAAAAATGTATTTCTTTTTTGAAGACGTGATGAGATCTTTCATGTACCGTGATTAATACTTGTTTTGGTGTTTGTTTTAAATCCTCTTTTCTTTTTTGTTGTTCCTGCCTTTCTTTATGTTCTTAAAGTTGTATTTCATTAATGTTATCTTTGAATTCTTTACAATTGCAATAAAAAATAAAGTGTTGATCTTTGTATTTTGTATATTTTAAAAGGGCCTGGAGTAGCTCAGAACTGATAAACTTAGGATAAAGACTAAAATGCAATATTTTTCCATTTGCAAAAGTAAAGTGAAGAAATATGAAGAAAATGAATGAGAAAAAAGAGTGTCTTTATTTATAACAACTGCTTTTTTAATTTTTTAATAACAGATAAAACATTCAGGTAACATTTTTAAAATGAAAGCAATGTGTTAAAATTAAAAAAATGTTTTCTGGTCCCCCTTATTAACAATTTTTCAATATGCCAAACTCATACTCAAAATGCCATTTATTTTCAGCATCACTGTTTGCTCTTTTTCTCCTGCTTTTCCTGCTTTTTTTCTTGTTCTTTTTGTTTCTGTCTGTACAGCTCTCTGAAGTGGAGTCTCTTTGGATTCAGCCCGTAGGCTTGGAGTCTCTGTCTGCTGAACTCTCGGCCAGCCACCTTCACCGTCATGGATCTGGACAGCAGGCGTCCACCTGGCCGCCTCATTTTCTTTTTAGGCCGTTTATGCTTTTCAGTCTTTTTACTGGCCACCTCCTCTTTTGGGGTTACTGCAGTCTCTTCCTGCTTCATCTTTTTCTTAGGAACCAGGAACTCCTCGTCATCCTCCCCTTCATCCTTTGCAGCGACTTCTTTAAGGTCCTGGATGTCTGCTTGCTCTATGCTGTCTGCTGGAAGTCTTTCAGATGTCTCTTCTGTCAGATCTGTCGTCTCTTTCTTGACCTCGGCCCACTTTAGACGATCCCTCCTCTTCTTACCCACCTTCCCCTTAGACTCCATCAGCTCCTCCTGACCGGCGTTCCTGGGTAAAAAATAAGCACAAATACACTAAAACACAAGTGCTCATATGATGGGGAGTGGAAATTGATCTCAGAAAAGCATTTTCAAATGTAAACTGGTGCAAAGCTTAGTATCATTTGTATGAGGTTCATTTTCATTTACTATGATGTTTAAAGCGACACTCACTCATTATACAAAGACACAAACACTTGCTGTTTCTTCCTGGTATTCCGTGCTTTGATCTGGAAGTTCTTCACGTCACTGAGTTCATCATTCTCTGACCTAAACAAGGAAAAATGAAGCAAAATGCATCAAAATTTATTCCAGGACAGAGGAATAATCAAGAAAATAATTGGAAAATGCACTCAAAATATTCATGAGCTATTTTCCCTACATAATATCACTATACAGGTGCTGGTCATATAATTAGAATATCATCAAAAAGTTGATTTATTTCACTAATTCCATTCAAAAAGTGAAACGTGTATATTATATTCATTCATTACACACAGACTGATATATTTCAAATGTTTATTTCTTTTAATTTTGATGATTATAACTGACAACTAAGGAAAATCCCAAATTCAGTATCTCAGAAAATTAGAATATTGTGAAAAGGTTCAATATTGAAGACACCTGGTGCCACACTCTAATCAGCTAATTAACTCAAAACACCTGCAAAGGCCTTTAAATGGTCTCTCAGTCTAGTTCTGTAGGCTACACAATCATGGGGAAGACTGCTGACTTGACAGTTGTCCAAAAGACAACCATTGACACCTTGCACAAGGAGGGCAAGACACAAAAGGTCATTGCAAAAGAGACTGGCTGTTCACAGAGCTCTGTGTCCAAGCACATTAATAGAGAGGCGAAGGGAAGGAAAAGATGTGGTAGAAAAAAAGTGTACAAGCAATAGAGATAACCGCACCCTGGAGAGGATTGTGAAACAAAACCCATTCAAAAATGTGGGGGAGATTCACAAAGAGAGGACTGCAGCTGGAGTCAGTGCTTCAAGAACCACTACGCACAGACGTATGCAAGACATGGGTTTCAGCTGTCGCATTCCTTGTGTCAAGCCACTCTTGAACAACAGACAGCGTCAGAAGCGTCTAAAGACAAAAAGGACTGGACTGCTGCTGAGTGGTCCAAAGTTTTGTTCTCTGATGAAACTAAATTTTTAATTTCCTTTGGAAATCAGGGTCCCAGAGTCTGGAGGAAGAGAGGAGAGGCACACAATCCACATTGTTTGAGGTCCAGTGTAAAGTTTCCACAGTCAGTGATGGTTTGGGATGCCATGTCATCTGCTGGTGTTGGTCCACTGTGTTTTCTGCGGTCCAAGGTCAACGCAGCCGTATACCAGGAAGTTTTAGAGCACTTCATGCTTCCTGCTGCTGACCAACTTTACGGAGATGCAGATTTCATTTTCCAACAGGACTTGGCACCTGCACACAGTGCCAAAGCTACCAGTACCTGGTTTAAGGACCATGGTGTCCCTGTTCTTAATTGGCCAGCAAACTCGCCTGACCTTAACCCCACAGAAAATCTATGGGGTATTGTGAAGAGGAAGATGTGATATGCCAGACCCAACAATGCTGAAGAGCTGAAGGCCACTATCAGAGCAACCTGGGCTCTCATAACACCTGAGCAGTGCCACAGATTGATCGACTCCATGCCACGCCGCATTGCTGCAGTAATTCAGGCAAAAGGAGCCCCAACTAAGTATTGAGTGCTGTACATGCTCATACTTTTCATGTTCATACTTTTCAGTTGGCCAAGATTTTTAAAAATCCTTTCTTTGTATTGGTCTTAAGTAATATTCTAATTTTCTGAGATACTGAATTTGGGATTTTCCTTAGTTGTCAGTTATAATCATCAAAAGAAATAAACATTTGAAATATATCAGTCTGTGTGTAATGAATGAATATAATATACAAGTTTCACTTTTTGAATGGAATTAGTGAAATAAATCAACTTTTTGATGATATTCTAATTATATGACCAGCACCTGTATATTCCAAAACTTAACAACAGTTGTGGCTATTTATAGCAAAGGCAATTTATACGAATCACAAAAACTACTGTACGCTACCTGTACATGCAGGTCTTCCTCAGTGAGCACCAGCGGTTCAACTCCTTTTCTTCTGCTTTCAGGATCTATGGAAAGAGGTTCAGGTGAGAATAACATGAAAATATTAGCCAGATGACTTCAAAAGTGTTTTACACCTTAAGAAGATACTAGTAAATAAGTCACAGAGAATAGTTTATGAAAAATTATCTATATTAAATCATACACACAAAAACAAAATCCATTAATACTACTGTTCAAATGTTTTGAAAGTCTCTTTATGCTCACCAAGACTGCGTTTATTTAACCAAAAATGTTATAAATGGTTATAAATGGAATATTTAAAATATCTTCTCTACTTTTACATTTATAATTTATTATAAATCAGTAATTCCATTTGCTTTGAATATCTCACTATTTTTTACTACATATAATTTATTATAAATGTAGTAAAAAATTGTGAGATATTGTTAAAATAACTGCTTTAATATAGTTTATAATGTAATTTATTCCTGTGATCAAAGCTGAATTTTCAGCATCATTACTCCAGTCCTCAGTGTCACATGATCCTTCAGAAATCATTCTGATATGAGGATTTGATGCTCATGGACCACAGAGTGGCTCTAAGATTTGCTTTGAATGTCTGATCTAAATGTGAGACAAACGCTAGTCTACACTGGTGGTCTTTAATGCAGATCTGCTCAGAGAGAAGATTACAGTCCTCAGACCCTGGTCAGAGTTATTCCCGGAGGAACAGCAATACCAGGTCAGACACAATCACAGCTCATCAGCACAGAACTCAGAGTCAATCATCATCCAGGCATTACTGTTGCTCGTGAGCTCCTCACCTCATCAGTGGACAGGCCGAAGTCATTCGGTACAACTTCTCTGTAGCGAAATCTGCATGGCAAGTCATCAATGATGTCCTCATAATCCAGTTTATAGTACTCATCCAAGTACTGCTCAAAGGTCTTCTCCTCTGGAAACACAACCAGGACAGAGAAGATTTTAGGATTACACCTTAGTGAACACAAAAGTGTGAATTTTGGGCGGGATTTTCCTTTTGCTCTGTTTGAAAAAAAAAATGACATACTTCAGTTTTAAACATCCAACACTCACTTGGATCAAAGACAGGCTTGTTTTTGGTGATGATCTCAGCAAAGAGAGACTTCTTCCTCTTCTTTCCCATGAGAGGGGCGTCCTCTTTGGTCTTCTTTTTCTTCTCCCCTTTCTCTTTCTTTCTCTTCTTTTTAGAAATGGGCTGTTGACTTGGATCATAGTCAGCATCCATCTATCCAAAAGATTTCAAATGTGATTAGAATATTGCAGTTCGCTGTTGCATTTGTGCCTCAATAACGAGAGAAGATCTTACTATAAAGTCAGGATCTTCACAGTTGGGCTGATTTTCTTCCTCCATAGTATAATCTTCCTCTTCCCAATCCTCTTCCTCATTCGCCTCGTTTCCCACCCATGTATCCCAGTTCCAGTTTTCTAACAAATCACAATATATTCACATCATCAAAAAAATTAAACAGTTATATATATGAAATATTTATTTAAAATAACTGTTCTATTTGAATATATTTTAAAGTGTAATTTATTCCTGTGATCAAAGCTGAATTTTCAGCATCATTACTCCAGTCTTCAGTGTCACATGATCCTTCAGAAATCATTCTGATATGATGATTTGATGCTCAAGAAACATTATTATGATAAATGTTGAAAACACCATTTTACAATTTTCACGATTTAATAAATAGAAAGTTCCAAAGAGCAACATTTATTTGAAATAAAAATCTTTTGTAATGTTATGTATGTCTTTACTGTCACTTTAGATCAATTTAATGTGTCCTTTCTGAATAAAGGCATTCATTTCTTTCTTTTATGTTTGGTGGGGTATGTGAACACATCCATCCAAGAGACACAATGTTACCTTCTAAATCATCGTCACCATCAAACTGTGGTTTCTCTTCCTCTTCCCCTCCATAGTATTCATCCCCAAAGAACTTCTGCAGATGAGAATGAAGAATGTGAGTAGTCAAATCCATGAAAGTACATGCAGCTCAATGTAAATATCAAATAGCTAAATACAAATTTCATTATAAGCTGTGACTCTGAATGACACTTTTGTATGCAGTTTTGTTCTATTTTTAACAGGTAATTTCTGCCCCACCTGCATAAGTTGGTCATGTTGCTGGGGGTCAAAGTCTCCCTCCAGGTCGACATCATTGAAGGCCAGCTGCTCATTTCCTGTCAATTCCTGAAGTTTCTTCAGTTTGTCCATGATTTCTGCTCGCTTCAGGTTCTTCAGTTCCTTCAGCTGTTGCTGCTTCTGTTCTTTCTCCTACAGGATGTTAAGAATGGGAATTGTAAGGAAGTAAACAAATCTGGCTCTGAATCCACTTAAATGAATAGTTCACCCAGAAATTAAAATGTACTGGTGATATTTTATCATGTGACATGTGAAAACCAATGAGGTTTGAGAGTTTTCATTTGAATTACTGGTCCTAACCACAATATCATTCAAAAGTTTGGGGTCAGTTTTTTTTTTAAAAACAATTTTACAATTTTTTTAAACAAATTAATAGTTTTATTCAGCAAAGATGTATTAAATTGATCAAAAGTTACTTTTGAACTTTATATTCATCAATGAATTTAAGAAAAAATGTATCACGGTTTCCACAAAAATATGAAGCAGCACAACTGTTTTCAACATTGATAATAATAAGAAATATTTCATGAGCATCAAATCATCATATCAGAATGATTTCTGAAGGATCATGTGACACTGAAAACTGGAGTAATGATACTGAAAATTCAGCTTTGATCACAGGAATAAATTACATTTTACAATATATTCAAATAGAAAACAGTCATTTTAAATTATAATAATAATATTTATTTAATTATAGTAATATTTCAAAATATTCAAAATATTACTGTTTTTACTGTATTTATGAGACTTTTTTTATTTAAAGATTAAAAAATATAACCGACCCCAAAGTTTTAAACAGTAGTGTGTATACGCAACATTTTCAAAATGTTAGTTTACCTTTTTCTTCCTCTCTTTCACCTCCTCCCTCTTCCTCTTTCTTCTGTCGTCTTTGCTTCGGACAGATGTGGCAATGTTGCGTGGATAAGTTTTGATCTGTGGAGGAAGAGAGGGTTGATGGGTAATAATCATAAGAAAGAAAACATAAACCTATAACAGAACCTGAAGACAAATCATGCTGATGTTGACATCCTTCTACCTTTCCAGCATCAGGCTCCTCAAAGCGGAAGTTGTAATGCCTCTCAAAGTCTTCCTGTTTATGCAGGAATGATTCTCCTTCATCCTCTGAGTCATCCACATCATCCTGCATCAGCTCATTATAGGAGGGGATCCTAAATCCAATCACAGAAAGAGATACTTACACTACCGTTCAAATGCTTGGGAACAGTACGATTTTATTCAAAAGAAATTAATACTTTTATTCAGAAAAGATGCATTAAATTGATTAAAATTGGCAGAAAAGACGTTTAATGTTAAAAAAGATTTTCATTTAAAAAAATGCTGTTCTTTTGAACTTTTAATTCATTAAATAATATTAAGCAGCACAACTGTTTTCAACACTGATAATAATCAGAAATGTTTCTTGATCATCAAATCATCATATCAGAATGATTTCTGAAGGATCATGTGACACTGAAGACTGGAGCAATGATGCTGAAAATTCAGCTTTGATTACAGCAATCATTTTTTAAAATATAATACAAATTAGTTATTTTAAATCATAAAATACTGCTTTTACTGTATTTAAGACCAAATAATTGCAGCCTAAGTAAGCATAGGAGACTTCTTCGAAAAACATTTTTTTTTAAAAAATCATACCGACCCCAAACTTTTGAATGGTAGTGTACATTTACATCTCACAATTGATAGGCTTTTTGTTCTCCGTCATCACTTACTGACTCAATTCTGTAACACCACAAACAAAACCCACCTCTCTTCTTCATCCTCCTCCTCCAGGTATCTCTTGTTAAGCACGTAGTCTCGCAGGAAAGACTCTTTCTCATCCAGCTGGGGGTCGTTCCAGTAGTCTCTCAGGTATTTCTGGATTTATATCAACATTAGATATCCAATCCAAAAAGAGCAAGAGTGAGTAAAGCCTGTAGTTATCTATTATTACATCCTAAAATATATTAAATCCAGAGCAAAGCACTGACCATGTCCTGAACTTCCTCCTGCCCCTCCAGCTCTGCCTGACCCTTCAGCCATTCCACGTAGTCAGCTTCCTCTTTGTCCTTAAGAGAGCAGGAAAAAAACAAGCACAAAGAAAATTTTAGGACTGAACACTGTTTTATATTACACGATTATCCAACATACTACTTTAACATCCAGAAATTAAGCTACTGTAGGAGAAACTCAATTTCAGCACCTTCTCCTCTTGTGTTTTGGTTCTTCGCATCAACAGCTGTCCGTCACCATCACTGTCCTCTTCATCACTGTCTTGCACAAACTTTCGCAAACTGCCAAATGAAAATACAGACTCAAGTAAAACACACTGTAATGCTATCAAATGTTGAATGGGAATATACTTCAGAGATTTTTTTACTCATAAGAACTTTTAGGGGTGCTAATAATTGTGGCCAACATGTATTGGAGAAAAATATTTATATCATAATGTGAGTTCCCCCCACTTTCAATTGTTTTACTTCAATGAAATGAGGAATGAATGAAAAATCTGTCATCAATTACTAACTCTCATGTAGTTTCAATCAATATGTCTTTCTTTTCTCAATTTCCATATGGGAATGAATTCATACAGGTTTGTAACGACATGAGGGTAAGTAATGTGTTGGAAAGTTACTTTCAAATTAAAATTTCCTGATAATTTACTCACCCCCATGTCATCCAAGATGTTCATGTCTTTCTTTCTTCAGTCGAAAAGAAATTAAGGTTTTTGATGAAAAAATTCCAGGATTATTCTCCATATAGTGGACTTCAATGGACTCCAAACGGTTGAAGGTCAAAATTGCAGTTTTAATGCAGCTTCAAAGGGCTCTACATGATCCCAGTTGAGGAATAAGGGTCTTATCTAGAGAAACCATCGCTCATTTTCTAAAAAATTTTTAATTTTATACATTTTACCATAAATGCTCATCTTGAACTAGCTATCTTCTTCTTCTCTATTTGAATTCCAGCGGTGTAGACACTGCTAAGTGTATTACTGCCCTTCTCAGGTCAAAGTTTGAACTAATTGTTATATAGTTGCACTAGCATATTGTATATGACAATTTAGTTCAAACTTTGACCTGAGGAGGGCAGTAATACACTTAGCAGTGTCTACAATCCTGCAATTCTAATAGAGAAGAAGAGGGCTAGTTCAAGATGGGCATTTATGGTTGAAATTTATAACATTTAAAAAATTTTTTAGAAAATAAGTGATGGTTTCTCTAGATAAGACCCTTATTCCTCGTCTGGTATCGTTTAAAGCCCTTTGAAGCTGCACTGAAACTGTCATTTTGACTTTCAACCATTTGGAGGCCATTGAAGTCCACTATAAGGAGAAAAATCCTGGAATGATTTCATCAAAAACCTACATTTCTTTTCAACTGAAGAAAGAAAGACATGAACATCTTGGATGACATGATGGTGAGTAAATTATCAGGAAATTTTAATTTGAAAGTGAACTAATCCTTTAATATTAATATTTCATTGTAAATTTAAAAGTAATGCGTAACATTAATAGTTACTTAAAAAAGTAATCTGATTATGTAACTTATATGTACGTTATATGTAGCGCATTACACTGATAAACACTGATGATGACAGAATTTTCATTTCGCCTGAACTACCCCTCTTTCTGAAAACGGATAAATGACACACAAGCTGCTTTCCCACCGAAATTTCCTGGAACTATTTGTCCCAGGAACTTTTTTCCCCCAGACCCATTGTTGTCTGCATTTCCATTGCAGTCTAAAGTACTATGAAAATTAGGCAAGTGAAGTAGGACTGTGTGCGACGTTCCAGTTCCCGCTGGATTTTGTCCTCCGCATATAAGCTTATAAAGCTTGAACCTTGTCGTTGGTTCATCGGTTGTATTTTTTTTAACTCCATTGTCGATTGAAATAGCAAGCAACTCTTTTAAAAATGGTGGTTGAAATAAAATGCTGAGTGGAGTCAACCAATCAAAATTGCTGCATGAACTCAACCAATCAGCATGTTCAGCGCCCAAGTCCCACCCCCGAAAGTTCCTGTACTTTGAAAAAGTACTACCTCGAGAGCAGGGACTTTCTGAGGGGAAAATTTTTAACCGGAACTTCATTTAGACCCTGGTTCCTGCGGTCGAAACACACCGAGTACCACCCCAAAGTCCCTATAGTTCCTGGGGAAATTTCCTGCGGTGGAAACGCGGCTTTTGACAGCAAAGTTATTGCATATGGTATACATTAAGTAACTTGATCCAAACAGATAATGGTGCAAAGACAATCTCCAATCTACCTTTCCTGCAGCTCCTTCTGTTCTTGAATATAGGTGGGAGATGCAGCTCTCTGTAATAGAAATGCAAACACATTCATGATTAATGTATTAGATGTTAGTCATGACGCAGTTTCAGGTACTGAAGAAGCCACTTTAATGAGTGGAAAAAAACATCTTAAAAACCAAGTCCAAAACCATATGAATTAATTTATCATTCTACAAGACAAGAAAAAAAAAACTTAAAATCTTCACAGACCCTTTGATACAAACTATCAACATGAAACTGCGTTCAAAACCCATTTTGCTTTGCAAAATTAAACAATTTTAAAATAAAACATTATTCAACCAGTCATCATAATAATCATACTTTATCATATTGTATGTAATCAAATTTAAGTTTTTTTATTATTATTTGGAATAATGTGCATAGATTAATTGTGCTCAATAAGACAGGAACATTTACATTTTAAAAAGTAAACAGGGTCAATTTTCATTCTGTTGTGGCTTTTAACATTATACATCTTAAGTATAATTACCTCCTGCATCTGTCTGGAGACTTCTTCATCAGCACTCTCATCCTCGTCATCATCATATTTCCTAAAATGAATTATTGTCAATCATTTTATTATATACACCCAATCAGAACACATTAGAAAGACTCAGTTATCAAAATACTCTAGTTGATTGTCATAATGCTTCCACCATTTGAGCTTTCTAAAGATATATAAATACATCCACAGCTTTCATCATTTATAAACACAAGATTTCTTACCCTCCTCTCTCCAGGATGACTTTCCTCTCATAGTCCTTCAAGAACATGGGTTTCTCTGCCTTTTTCGAAGTGGACGGCTGCTCATCGCTGCCTGATCCAGATGCTGGTTATTAGATAAATCACAGTGTGCTGGAATCAGTACGGTCTGCTTTAACCAGAGTAGAAATCATAAAATGAAGCTACTTTACATACCGTCCTCTGTGTAGAACTTGGCATCTTTCTGATAGATCTTTGGATCTTTCTTCTTCAGAAGCGAGAGCGTTCTGTAAAAATCCCTGTCCAACTTTGGGTCCAGCTCCTACTTATTCATTTATCAGAGTATTAGACATGGAAATCTCGGTATGATGTTGGCAAAAGGGTTTCAAACAAGAAAGTGAGAGAATATTTTACCACTTCACTCTCATCAGAGTCGGAGGAATCAGATGAATTCTCCTCATCCTGGTCTCCGTAACGGTCCTTCACTGGAACATTCAATATAAAGAGGTAACATTTATTTGAATTAACAGATCTAAAGGCACAGTTCACTCCAAAGTTAAATGTATGACTGCCTGTATGACACAATTGTAGCAAAATGTCCAAGTAGTGGGAAATGTTTTGTCTCATGTCTCAAGAATCAGTGTCTGTGAAAATATTACCTATGCTATGTTCATTGTTTCTGTAAACTGATGATTATATAAATAAATATTCAACATATAGAACAAGCTTTTAAAATATCTGCTTTCTAGTTTATTAATATTCGTGGGTATTATGTACCACAGTTTTACTGTAGTAAACTAACGTTATAGCAATTATGGTTACCATTGTGAATATTCATATTTGAAGAGTAAAATAATTGCCTAATTAGACTATCTTTATGAATATAACCAAACATTAATCGTCATAAACATAAGCCTCTCGACAACAAAAATAAATTATAGCACATTTAACGTTTAAGATCGATATAAGGAGCATTCACCATATTCAACACATAAAATATACATATAATAAAATGCAGATTATTAATATTTGAAAGTGTAAACAGCCCGTGCTTGCGTTTCAAGCAGTTACTTACGTCTCTGCAATTCTTCTTTCTGACGATATTTCTCATATTTTTCTGCAAACTTCTTATTAATCTTGAGTCCCGACATGGTCGTTTACAACTGCAGTGTATCTTATGATTTGAGATTAGATTAATATCTCAATAAATCGAATAATTCTCACGTTAAACATGTTACTCTGCTGAACAGCATGGGCACGTGACCTATGACCCTCCTACGTCATAGAGTTCAGGGTTTAAATATCTCCTCCGAATGTTTTTTAGCTACATTTTTTTTCTTCGTAGAAATTAAACAGTCTAATTTGTCACAGATTTAGACCGTATATTTTGGATTTTGGCTGAAAACGTGCGTCTTTGTTCTTCCACGTGGCTTGGTAGCGGAAAAGCAGGGTCATGTTCAGTCAGACCTCTAGAGGGCAGTATATCACCTCACGATGGGAGAAATGAATCTTTTCAAAGCTTCGAATCAATTGAACCAATTGCTTCGCAAAATGATTCACTGCTTCGAAACCTGCTGGTCAAAACAGTGCAAATGCAACGAACTCAGGCCAAACATGCATATAAACAGCTTTTTACAAACCCATAGCAACTATTTAATTGAAAGTATAATCATTTAACTAATCATTACCATTAAATATTTATAATATGTGTTCTTTTATCAGTTTTCAGGGCTTTTTTTTGTTGTTGAATGGCTCAGCTAAACAGGCCAGTAAGAAACTATTAACTACTATTATTCCTTTTAATTATAGAAATGTCTCATTAAAACGTCTACGAATTTATAAAACTGATCAGAGATCAGGTAAAAAAACAAAACAAAAACAAAACAAAGTTCAATGGTTCGCCGCTGGGGGGCGATTCATGCGTTCACCGAAATCACAACGAAGCCCCGTTTACTGAAACACGTGACTCGAACCACTGATTCAAAACAAAAGAATCGTAAATGTTTCGAAGCTTCTGGAAGGAGTGTTTCCACAGCGTCCATCATACATCTTTGTTTTGATCTCGTTAAAGTTTCATTTTATAAATCCCTCTAATCCTGTTTGGTCTTAATCTGATTTTGTGTTATCTGCACAACCCAGGTTTACTAGCAAATGAATTTGTTTTAGTATTTATTGTACAGAACAGAAGACACTGATACTGTTAGACACTTGAATTGTTTGTCTGATGAAACATACCCTTAGGTCTACAAGCCACTGTCTCAGAGAAAGTGTCTTTAGTAACAATATTAACAGTATTATTAGCCTGATAATAATATTAATGTACCAATGTAAAAATGAGCATAATTATATTAGTAATATTAATACACAAACATCTATCATATCCTCTTGGAGGCCCCTGCTCTGGCCTCTGTATCTGACTCAATGTCTCATTGACTGCGATTACGGAGAAAGGAAAACAATTCCCTTTACTACATATAGATATGGCAGGAGGCCAAGGTACATAAAACATAAGATGAAGTTCAGAGTTCAGTTTTTACCTACTATTCACTGCTTTGATGTTCTTCGTCAGCGTTCATTGTTGATTAGGCTCTGACCTTCTTTCTTTAAACTTGCAGCTATGGCTGAGAGGAAGAAGAAAGTTGTAAAATGAATTGAATTGTTTATTTATTTGATAGGGACAATGCATGTTAAGGAACATTTGTAGTAATACAAAATGTAAACAAGCCGGATTGTAGTAACATTGCTAATTTACATCCACAAATGTAGAGTAAAGAGTATATTGCATAATTATTGATCAAAGCTGATGTTTAAGAGGCCAGAGAAAGTGATTTAATATTTGCGGGGAAGTATCTGCTCACATGTACATGGTTGTATGTATATATATATATATATATATATATATATATATATATATATATATATATATATATATATATATATATGTAACACTAGATGGGCAACAACGAGACGACCCCCAAAACAGGAATGGTTTTACAGGTGGAGGCCACTGATATTTTTGTCCCTACTCATCTCTTTTTCACTAGTTTTGCATTTGGCTAGGGTCAGTGTCACTACTGGTAGCATGAGGTGATACCTGGACCCTACAGAGGATGCACAGGCAGTCCAAATCCTCCAGGATGGCACATCAATACCAATGCCATTGCCAGAAGGTTTGCTGCATCTCCCAGCACAATCTCAAGAGCATGGAGGAGATTCCAGGAGACCCTAGGAGAACTGGACAGGGCCGTAGAAGGTCCTTAACCCATCAGCAGAACCGGTGTCTGCCCCTTTGTGCAAGGAGGAACAGGATGAGCACTGCCAGAGCCCTACAAAATGACCTCCAGCAGGCCACTGGTGTGAATGTCTCTGACCAAACAATCAGAAATAGACTTCATGAGGGTCGCCAACGTCCACTAGTGGGCCCTGTGCTCACTGCCCGGCACTGTGGAGCTCGATTGGCATTTGCCATTGAACACCAGAATGGGCAGGTCCACCACTGGTGCTTTTCACAGAGCAGGTTCACCCTGAGCACATGTGACAGACGTGAAAGGGTCTGGAGAAGCTGTGGCCAACGTCATGACAGGTTTGGTGGTTGGGTCAGTGATGGTCTGGGGAGGCATATCCATGAAGGGACGCACAGACCTCTACAGGCTAGACAATGGCACCCAGACTACCATTAGGTATCGGGATGAAATCCTTGGAATTCATTCATGAAATAACCCAGGACATCATCCATCGTCTCATTTGGAGCTTTCCCCGACGTTGTCAGGCGTGCATACAAGCACGTGAGGGCCATACAAACTACTGAGTACCATTTTGAGTTGCTGCAATGAAATTTCAGCAAAACGGACTAGCCTGCTGCATCATTTTTTTTTTTTTTCACTTTGATTTTTGGGGTCTCTTTGAATTCAGTTCTCTGTAGGTTGATAATTTTCATTTCCATCAAACGATGTGGCATGCTTTCTTTCCTAACATATTACCCAGTCCATATCAGAATCAGAATCAGAATGTGCTTTATTCGCCAAGTGTGCACAAACACACAAGGAATTTGTTGTGGTTTTCTACAGAAGCTCTTGGTACACACATGCATATGACATGAGAACAGAAACATTTAAATAAGTAAACTAAGAAAAAAAAAAAATAATAATAATAATAAAAAATATGTAAAATAAAATAAATAATACTAAAGTGGTATACATCTGGATCAGAAGACATACAGATTTGTATTGTATATACAGCAGGATGAATAGAATATATATATATATATACATATTTACGCCAACTAATTTTTCTCTCTCTCAAGTACTAAAAGTGAATACTAAAACAGGGGTAATTGCTATGTTAGCTGTTTAGGCTGGAGATAGCGTTGGGGAAAAAACTGTTCTTATGCCAAGACGTTCTAGTGCACAGAGATCTGTAACATCTGCCTGAGGGCAGAAGTGCAAACAGGTTGTGTCCAGGGTGAGAGGGGTCTGTGATGATGTTACCTGCCCGTTTCTTCACTCTGGTGTTGTACAAGTCGTGAAGGTTGGGCAGGTGCATATCAGTATAGATATCCAGCATGATATTTTTCCCATTGAGATCTGATGTGTTTTCAAAGTGTTCCTTTAATTTTTCGAGCAGTGTATAGATAGATAGATAGATAGATAGATAGATTGATCAGCTGTGTAAATATTTTCTATGTCTCATCATACACTGAGTAGGAGATCAGCTGTGTAAATTAGAAAGCTGAGTGTATTTAACTGCCAAAACCAGCAAAGATGTTAAGTGAACATCCACTGAATTTTGAACCCTTAAAAAAAAATCTAAATTAATCAATCACTGAACTTTTTTGCGAAATTCTTGACTTTGACTCTGGAAGATTTTACCACATAGATGTAAAAGAGAAGTTAAAATGATTAAATATAACAAGCATTTTTTTTTTTTTTGCCAAAGCAGTCACAGAACAAATATGCCACACAAACATTGTGAGTAACAGAGTGTCCAGGTGATGTACGGCTAATCATTAGTGATTTCAGAACATGGTTTTTCAGGGAGTTGCTTGACATTTACAGGCCGTTCTGGACACACTGTGATGTACGGCTTCATGGCTGCCGAATCTCGAAAAAAAAAAAAGTCACGGTTTCCTCAAAAATGAATTAAGCAGCACAACTATTTTCAACATTGATAATAATAATAAATGTTTCTTGAGCAGAAAATCAGCATGTTAGAATGATTTCTGAAGAATCAATATCACTGTTTTTACTGTATTTTTGATCAAATAAAAACAGCCTTGGTGAGCATAAGAAACTTTTTTTTAAAAATCTCACCAGCACCAATCTTTTGAAAGGTGGTGTAAATAGAAAGATTAGATAGATACATTACAGCAAATGATTGTGTTTTTATCTAATGTAACTATCCATAATACAAACCTTGAACTTTGCTTGTAAAATAAAGCTCCCATACACTCACATGAAATCCCACCCACCTCATTTCATGCCTCGTTTTCTGGTCGCCCCACACAGTACTCAAAGGAGTGCCAGAAACGTGAGCGATAACAAAACATTTTGGAGGTAGAGCTGTTTGCCCAATTGCCTTAAGTCAAAAACATGTATAGGTCACAGAGGTCCCTCCTACCCACCGGCCCCAACTAATCCGTGGCCTACTTTTCCCAGGATGTCAGTAAATCATGGTGCCATTCCATGTGGCAAGTGTGTTTTGAAAACTGAGACGAGGGGCTGTGTGAGGCCTTTCCTAGAAGTAATTTTCCTAGAAATCACTTCCTTTCCTAGAATACCAGGAGTCATGGCTTTATTATCGTTCCTTTGTGGTTTTGAAGGTCACTCTACATGCAGCCAGCAGAAAAGTGGTCTTATTTATAAGCAGTCAGTTGTAAAAAAGAAAAAGAAAGGCCTTTAGGTTCACATAGCTGCCTTTGTGATGTGGGTATTTTGCATAAGTAATTTTAGTCTGGGCCTCATGCGCTCCACATGAAGGGTTACATTCGGCAGATCTCAAGGATTTGCTGAAACTGATCCTCATAGGCTGGCCGTTTTCATTCTAACTTCACTTTACTGAAGCTATTAAGTGTTTGATCATTTGCAGCTCTAAATTGTACTGGAATATTGGGTTTAATATTAAGCAGCCCTGGAAAATGTTTGTTTCACAGCAAAATTACTGCATAAAAAAAAAAAACTGTCAAGTAAAATCTTCAAAATGTTTATTTCAAGTTATTATTCACTAGAATAATCAATCAAAATGTACAGAAGCATTATATAAATGTATATTTTACAAATAAACAACTGACATGTAGTACACAGCAAAGCCAATTATCAACCAAAGATTTAGATTCAAAATAAATAAAACACTTCTTTATATACAATACTGTATACTTAAAAATACAAATGCAAAATATATGAAACATATTTACACAAATACATTATTTACACATTCGCATTGAGAATGTAAATGTAATAAATGTAGTAAGGAATCATTGGCTGAGATAAAGAGGAACTTAACTATAATCGTGATTAAGAAAAGTAACCCCAATATCAGTACTGCATATGAGAAGGTCTTTTTTTTTTATGATCTAGCAGTTTCATATGTAACATTGACCATTTTGGCACAAAAATAACATGATGACTGCAAATGGTGTAAACAAATGGCATAAAACATTAGGAAAACAAACTTTGCACAGCTTATGACAGTAAGTGGTCTACTTTTGCATAAAAATATTCAAATGTACCATATCGTTAATTAATTAATTAACATATAATATGAACCAAATTATACAAAAGTTTTGGAAAAAGTTAACGGTATGCAATGTTTTTTGATCCCTGCAAAAACAAACAAAAAACTCTACAAAATATAGTAATACATACCATATTTACAATAACTTATCATGAACGTCTCATGAGAATAAAACCTTGATTTGTAAGTGCTGTTAAAATCTATATTTATATCTCTACATATATTTTTTATATTTTTACTTATATATAGCGAAGTGCTCAGCTGAGGTTGATGTTGTCTGAGGTTTCTTTGTTTTCATTTTTTCTTAGATAAGTCTGTCCTGAACCATCAGCCCTGGATTGTTTTTGCAGTGAAAGCCTCGTGTGGAAAGGCGGTTTGTATCTCCATTGTTCCCCAAATGAAGAACTGACTCCAAGTAGGTAAGACATTAAATATGGCTCTAGTCTTGAAATGTTGTCAGTTTCAGCATGGGCCTCAATGTCATCATCATATTTCATCATCAAGATTCACAATCTGTCTCTGTGAAAGCCAAATAATACCATCATTATTAGACACATCATTTACCTTATATAGCAGACAGTCATCCAAATAAGCTTATAAGTAAACGTAGACACGCTAAGACATTATCTAAAGCTAATATACTATAATCAATATTGTGTTCAGTAGATATCTTTTCTTATAAAGTATTGAAAATATCTTACCTGCGGGTAAAAATAGCCATCAGAACTACGGTTTCTGCATAAGTGCACCTGGTCCTCAGTGGTTTTTTGATAAACCGGGTTGTCAAAGTGGATGCTGTTGGTATTTTTCTGACGCCACTTTCTCCAGAACAGCACAGCGCCACCCACAACCAAACACAGGATTGCTTTGAGAAGATAATAAGACATTCAAATTAGAATAGGAGTTTTGAAGTGATATAATAGATAAGAGAATAGAACAGATACATTTTGAAGAGTATCGCGGTATTACAAAACCAAGAGAGTTGCTTTACTGTCCAGGTAACCATCATGAAACCTCATCAGACTTATTATATGTGCATAACTTAATGTTATGCACATATATGGCAGCAACACTGTACACTATACAAACAGCTTTCCTTGCATTACTCACAACTGATTTCAATGGAGTTTGCCGATAGCATGTCGCTAAACTAATACACAAATATGCATTTAAAAAGTCAATCCTTGTCAGTACTGAATAAAAAATGTTCATGATGAACAGTTCTCTCGCTATGTCCACCATCTTGAATTCATTTTTCTTCTGAATTCATTTCAATGCTTTATAGAATTGTCTTCGCTGTTAAATAATAATAACATAAAATGGAAATTCATCCTCAATTTTCTAAATGCATGTTCTTGATCTTTTTGTGAATGATTTGTGTATATTATGTATATGTGAGACTTCTCTCTGGTGATGTATGCCGGACTCCTCCAATCATTTCATTTCCATAAACCCCACGCCTTTCTTTCAATCTTTCGTTAAGATTTGCCTCCATCCAATCAACAACAGATGAATAGAACCTAGTCCCCACCCTACATTTTTTCTTTTAGATAATCTGGTTCACCCTGGTGTACATCACAATAGAGAAGAAAATGTCTGTTGATACCTCTGTTACATCGTGACTTTAAGTCGCCTACTTTTTGGAACAGCCTCTGTGTCCAGAGCGCATCTACATAATGCCATAAAATGTGTAGGTAACTCAGTAGTTTTCACTCACCAAGAGGAACCACAATGTACAAGGCCCACGGTGTGGAAGATGATGGTTTGGAGACAGCTTTAACATTACTGTAGTGGTCATCTAAAGAGAAGATAATAACAATTGTAACAGTTTTCACAAATTTCAATGAAATATCATGTTGAGGAATCTCTGGGGTCTTGAGATTATGGTTGGGTTTGTCTGAATTTGCTATGAAAAGGAGAAGACAGGGACAAATGATAATGTCTGGGTGGATAAAGCAAGACATACCTGTCTGGGTGGATAAAGCAAGACATACCTGTCTGGGTGGATAAAGGAAGTTTAGTCGTGGTTTGGGAAGGCTTGAAAGGGGCAGCTTGAGTGGGTCGGTTAGGGGTCACAGGAGCAGGAGTAGGTGAAGGTTGTGCATTGGTTGTGGAAGGGCCAACAGATTTTGGTGTCACCTTTGAAGGTACTTGAGGTTGACTAGTTGTAACTATTTTGGGTCTGACAGGAGTTGCTGGTGTGACTACAGCTGTTCAAAATAAAAACACAAGTGTTGGATGAAGGAATCAGCAGGAATTACATTAATAACCTAATCCCAGTCCTGACAACAAGAACCAAATCTGACTTGCCTGGAATACATTTTCGCATGTCTTTGGCCAACATCATATTGTCTGGGCAGGCACATGTGTACTTGGGTGAGGATTTATTGATTTGAGGGGCAGCAAGGCACAGGAACTCACAGTGACCGTTGTTGGCCCCACACCAGTTGGTTCCTGGGAGGACATTCAGAATTCAGGAGAGTTTAGTTATGGATGGAAAATAGCTCACTGGAAGGTTCTATAAAAATTCAAATTGATGGCTATATACCGGCCAACATACCTTTGGGCTGTTTGAGGTTGTGGTACAGGACAATGTCCTCTGGGGATGAGAGGTGTTCGGCCACTTTTGTGATGTCTCCTCCAGTCACACGATTTGCACTTAGAATTGCGTTATTGCTCACATCCGTCCAAAACACTTTCTCCTAAAGATGAAGAATTCTTGAGTGAGCATTGAAGTAACCTCCTAAAAAGGTCAACAAGTTCAAAAGGAGTCTGAAAGTATTACCTCAAAAACAGTGAGACCCAGAGGGTGGGCAAGTTTGCCTTGGTCAATGATTAGAGTTCGCCGACCACCTCCCTGTACGCTGATGCTGGAGAGAGTATGTAGTTTGGAGTCAACCCAGTACAGACGCTGGTTCAAAAGGTCTAATTATGAGAAAGGACGAGAAAGTGGATTAGACCAAAGTTACCAAATGTTGAAAAGTTGAAAAGTTATGCAAGTGGACAAGTTCATACCAAGGGTTATTCCGTTGGGCCATTCAATGTTATCTGTAACCAGGGCACTGCGGTCCCCTCCATTAAGACCACCTCTCTCGATCTTGGCTGGTGTGCCCCAGTCAGTCCAGAACATGAAGCTACAACATAACGGAGAAGATTTAACATAATAAATCACTTGCCCACATAGTTTGCCCCTACATTTGAGAGTTTCTGGGACTTGACGTACTTCTTAATAGGGTCGACCACTATAGCACGAGGCTTGGCCAGGTTCTCTTTGAAGAGAGTCTTGCGTCTGCTTCCATCCGCTGTTGCCACAGATATGGCACCTTTGATACTGTCCGTCCAGTAGATGTTTCCGTGGATCCAGTCCACAGCGATACCTTCAGGTGCATCTAAGCCACTGCCAATCACAACGTTGTGTTGAGAGGAGTCATCTGCAGTGTCCATTGGTGCGCTGGGAAAGAAATGCAAAATATGATACTTGGTAACAAGCAGATGATCCTCAGAGACCCAAAACTGACCACGAGTCCAAAGATCAGCTCTTTACCTGTATATCTTTTTGAGGGATAAATCCGACCAGTAGATCTCCCTGGAAGCAACATTCATATCCAGCGCCACAACGTTCTTCAGGCGGGGAATGACACGTGCATACTCGCTACGATCCAGAGTCATCTTCCTTACCTCATGGCGATTAGTGAAAAATAAGTAGGCGATGGTTCCTGTAAAACCATGTTTGTGATGAGTATGCGTTTATCGGTATGTGACCATGGAAAAGGACCATTTGCAAGTTAAACTCTGTACCAATAGCTTTGCAGGCCTTGCTGGCTGGGTCCACCTGGTAGCCATCTTCGCACTCACACTTGTAACTACCTATCTGGTTGACACAGATTTGGCTGCAGGTGTCTGGGTTGGCGCACTCATCGATGTCTGAAGAAATCAAACAAAAATGCGGGCTTGAAGTCATTCTGCTGCATCATCATGGACTTACTGAACAAACTCTAACCTTATTTCAAGCTCAGAAAAAGCAAATAAGTTTGAAGTTCAAATTAAATCATTCTTTGAACTGGATCTGCACCAAGGTCTGTTATCAGAGGTGAAACAAACTATGACCAGATTTTCAGTATGGGAACTAATTTCAGATTCTTACCTGTGCAGTCTCTCTTGTTCACCAGTTGGAAGCCAGTGGGACACAGACACTCATAACCAATCTTCAGGTCATTACAGATATGAGAGCAACCACCGTTGTTGTAAAGGCACTCGTTAGAATCTGTGAATTTAAAAATCATAAACTGTAACACAGACTGGCTTTTGCTCGAAAACCATTACAAGAAGATCCGGGTCTACAAAGTCAATGTGCCTCCTTTAATGCTGTGATACTTACCACATTCTCTTAATGGCTCATCGGACCAATCTCTACAATCCCGCTGCTTGTTGCAAACTTTTTCCATGCCGATGCATTCACCACTGCGGCATTTAAACTTGTGTGGTGGATCACAATGGGTTGCTGAAAATCAGAGAGGAGAAATATAAGTGATGCATCTGAATAACGCCTAAAGCATATTTTTTGCTTATCATTAATGTAAAGGGTGTAATTTCTATGGTTTACCATTAACACAGCCCAGCTCATCACTCATATCTTTGCAGTCATATACGTGGTTGCACTGCCGGCTGCCGTGGATGCAAGATCCGTCACCACATTGGAACTCATCCGGTCGGCATGTGGGCAAAGCTGTTCATATGGAAAAATCAAAATAGTTCATTATGTCTTGAGGAAAAATGGCTACATGCTGATTACAAAAAGTGCCTGATGCTTTTAAAGGATTAAAATTACCCCAAGCTTTACTCTCCCTCAAGCCATCTTAGGTGTATATGACTTTATTCTTTCTGATAGACACAATCGGAGATATATTAATAAATATCCTGACGCATCCAAGCTTTATAATGTGCATCCATCCATCATAAACATACTCCACACGGCTCCGGGGGTTAATAAAGGCCTTCCGAAGCGAAGCTTCACTTCAGAAGGACTTTATTAACCCCCCGGAGCCATGTGGAGTATGTTTATGATGGATGGATGCACTTTCTTGTGCTTGATACTTATTGGTCCTGTTCACTGCCATTATAAAGCTTGGATGCGTCAGGATATTTATCAATATAACTCCAATTGTGCTCATCAGAAAGAAGAAAGTCATATACACCTAGGATGGTTTGAGGGTCAGTAAAGCTTGGGGTGATTTCCATTTTAAAGAGAACTAATCCTTTAAGGTTATAGTGTAATAAAAGTGTGAAATGATAAAAGTAATCTTC
Source organism: Megalobrama amblycephala (assembly GCF_018812025.1). NCBI lineage: Eukaryota > Metazoa > Chordata > Actinopteri > Cypriniformes > Xenocyprididae > Megalobrama > Megalobrama amblycephala. Next base: position 1,920,873 of record NC_063044.1, on the reverse strand, counting down.
CCTGACCAAGAAAAGCATCTAGACATTTTATCAATGGCTTGGTTCCTATTTCTGCTCTGTAGCCCCACCCACTGTGAAATCTCATTGGTCCACAATCCTGCTCCCACTAAACATCAAATATCTTCTGAATGACTTTGGTTTTTGCATTCATTGTGGACAGGCAAAGATTATCACTGGAAACAAAATCTGCATTTACAGTGGAATTCTATGGGGAAGACATTACTGAGGGCTTAAAAGCAGAAATGTGCATTTTGTTTTTTTGTTAAGAATACAGTTACTGTTCGATACAACGTGTGCACTGTGAAGTTGTCATTATCATCCTTTTAGTAGTAGGACTACTGTTCTAGGTTGAATGAGACACTGGTTAAGCATTATTATTCAATGTAATTCTTGTGGGCGTTTTCTCTATGCAAACAGATTCTTCCTGGTATCTTTGTGTGTGCCATGCAAAGATCATCTACATGTCAGTTTGACAGAGCCTAACTTGTATTGAACCTGAAACATTCTTTTAAGAATAGCAGGATCAATTGACAAATGTAATATTAACAAGTCTTATTTCTTACAGCAGTTTTTCTCATCTGAGCGATCCAAGCAGTCTTCTCCCCCATCGCATTTCCAACTACTATGTATGCATTCCCCACTGCCACAATGGAATTCCATAGAGGAGCATGGATTTTTGGTAGGTTTAGGTGTCCCTGGGGTGCATTTCTGAGGCAATTCATCAGAGCCGTCAGCACAGTCGACATCTCCATCGCAGACCCACAGTTGAGGCACACACTGTGCATTGTTGCACCTGAAGGAGCCGGAGCCACACGTGGTGGGCGGGCAGGAGACTTCATCACTGCTGTCTTCACAGTCTGTTTCGCCATCACACACAAATGCAGTCGACACACACTGGCCATTGTTGCACCGGAATTCGCCATCCAGACACCGTCGAGGAGCTGTAAGTGGTGATGGAGGTTTTCAACACACATGACAACTGGCGGCATCATGAAGAGATACATTTCAAGATGTCACTTACCACAGCCTTCCTCATCCGCACCATTCTCACAGTCTGCTCTGCCGTCACACTTCCAGGTCTTAGGCACACACTGGTTTAGTCGCCCACCACAACTGAATTCACTGGGTCTGCAGGTCTTCATCACTGAAAGAGAGAGAGAGAGAAACAAGATTTTAAGCTTTTCCTTAGAAAGTGGTGCTAGCTAGGGGTGTACAATATAACCATACCAGTTTGCAGCCAATGTTAGCAATAGATGCTATTTAGACTAAGTGCAAATAGCAATAGATGCTATTTACACTAAGTGACAATAGCAGCATTTTCTTAGCGATATGCTATTTACACTAAGTGACAATAGGAGCATTTTCTTAGCGATATGCTATTTACACTAAGTGACAATAGCTCATTTTCTTAGCGATATGCTATTTACACTAAGTAACAATAGCTCATTTTCTTAGCGATATGCTATTGACAATAGGAGCATTTTCTTAACGATATGCTATTTACACTAAGTGACAATAGCTCATTTTCTTAACGATATGCTATTTACACTAAGTGACAATAGCAGCATTTTCTTAGCGATATGCTATTTACACTAAGTGACAATAGCTCATTTTCTTAGCGATATGCTATTTACACTAAGTGACAATAGCTCATTTTCTTAGCGATATACTATTTACACTAAGTGACAATAGCAGCATTTTCTTAGCGATATGCTATTTACACTAAGTGACAATAGCTCATTTTCTTAGCGATATGCTATTTACACTAAGTGACAATAGCTCATTTTCTTAGCGATATACTATTTACACTAAGTGACAATAGCAGCATTTTCTTAGCGATATGCTATTTACACTAAGTGACAATAGCTCATTTTCTTAGCGATATGCTATTTACACTAAGTGACAATAGGTCATTTTCTTAGCGATATGCTATTGACAATAGGAGCGTTTTCTTAGCGATATGCTATTTACACTAAGTGACAATAGCTCATTTTCTTAGCGATATGCTATTTACACTAAGTGACAATAGCTCATTTTCATAGCGATATGCTATTTACACTAAGTGACAATAGGAGCATTTTCTTAGCGATATGCTATTTACACTAAGTGACAATAGCTCATTTTCTTAGCGATATGCTATTTACACTAAGTGACAATAGGTCATTTTCTTAGCAATATGCTATTGACAATAGGAGCATTTTCTTAGCGATATGCTATTTACACTAAGTGACAATAGCTCATTTTCTTAATGATATGCTATTTACACTAAGTGACAATAGCTCATTTTCTCAGCGATATGCTATTTACACTAAGTGACAATAGGAGCATTTTCTTAGCGATATGCTATTTACACTAAGTGACAATAGCTCATTTTCTTAGCGATATGCTATTGACAATAGGAGCATTTTCTTAGCGATATGCTATTGACAATAGGAGCATTTTCTTAGCGATATGCTATTTACACTAAGTGAAAATTTACACTAAGTGAAAATAGCGATAGATTCTATTTACACCATGTAAAAGTATCAGTTCTTTGCAATAAGAGTAAATAGTAATTAGATGCTATCTATACGTCAATTGTGTTAAAAACCAGGTCTGCAAGCCTTATTTGCTACTGTTGCGCCACTGAAGTCATTGAATTCCACGCATCTTGGTGGGCGGAGCTAATGTAAATAGCATTTGCCAACAAGGGATACTATTTGCACTTAGTGTAAATAGACACATTTTTGGCCTGCTGGTTGATACTGGATATTTAATTGTGCACACTCTACTGTTACAATGCCAAAATTCACATTTAAAAATATTAATTTTACTAAGCTTGTTTTAACAAAATCGTACAGAATTTTAAGTATCAAAATAATTATCAGCTTATATGCATGGGCCAGAATCAGAGATACTGTAGCCCTTTCAAAACTCACTGCTACCTTACTTAAGCAAAATGTAGTTTGAAGAAATAGATTTCTTTCAGCAACCAATCTATAGATTATCACAGTTAACCACATTGAAATATATTTACAATTTTTCCCCACACAATCAGTGTGGGAAAATTTAAAGGGAAGCTTGAAAATTCCATTTGCGCCTACTGTCATTAATGTTACACCAACATATTTCCTCTTCAGGACAACTGACTTATCTTAGGAGGAACACTTACAGCAGGCAGCAGGAAGTTCATCAGTGCCGTCTCCACAGTCATCAGTTTCATCACATACCCATCTCGATGTGATGCACTTTCCATTGCCACACTGATACTGCGATGGATCACAAGTCAAGACACCTGTCAGATGGAGACATAAGTGACACATTATCTCCCATTTTAGTAATTTGTGGTCACATTAAAGATAAGCTAAAATACTAGAGGGCTAGGACTGAATGAATCACTTTTGCACCTTACAATCATCTAAGACATCTTCCTTAGCCCTGCTATCATATCACAATACACAATATAATGCTAAGACTGGGAGGGAACTACATTACATATGTCCTCCTAGGTATGATTTACTGATTTCAACAAGTATGGGCAAAGATGGTGACAAGTTTTTCCTGCTTTGTACTCCAAAAAAGGGTGTCAATGCCAGTAGTGACAGGATGTGTGCACTATTGAAACATGATGCTAACAATCTTAAATTCTTAAACTAACAAAATCGCTGTACGCACAACCTTAAATTCAATAAACAATGCATTTATTAATACAATTGATATTTTTAGATAAACATATTTAGTTTTAAAATTAATAATCACAAAAAACAGCTATTATGTCTTCAGTACAGTTCATTAGCCTTAGGCTGTATATGGTTGCCAAGCAATGTAGCAACTTCACACGTTAACATAGAAAATATTAACTTTATATCGACCATTTTACAACACCTTCAACCTGAGATCATCCAATCAGGATTCAGGGTCTATTTAATAATGCAAATGTGAACATAAACTGATTAATGATTACACATTTAACATTTAGACAGGTCTTATCAGTATAGAAAGACAGAGCTTCCGTTGATATAAAATTTAGTTTATGATCTTGGTTTGACATCATACATCATCTCTCCAAAGCATAATGCATTGTTCATTGTTTACAGACACAGCTGAAGTCGGTGGCCACAGAATGCAACGTGGCTGTTTGCTTTTTTCATGGACATCTCTACACTCTTTCAGAGTGTCTAATTATCTAAACAGACTACTATCTATCAAGATATCTTCATGGTGGATCAAAACACATGACAGACAATCCAATGGTGTTATGAATCTACTTTATCACATAAATTGCCTTGGAAACTTCAATGCATCATAACTGACAAGTCCAAATGTCTATAAGAAGCATATAACAGAAGCATATCTTTCATCTTTCTCATATGTGAATGAGGTTAATGGTGTTAAAAACCATCAGTGCAGTTGTCTACCTATAAAATGATCTGTCAGATCATAACAGATGGGCCAGCATACACAGATCAGTCATAACATTATGACCGATTGGATGCTCGATTGGATTGAGATCTGGGGAATTTGGAGGTCAAGTCAACACTTCAAACTCGTTGTTGTGCTCCTCAAATGATTCCTGAAGCATTTTTGCTTTGTGGCAGGGTGCATTATCCTGCTGAAAGAGGCCACAGCCACCAGAATACCGTTTCCATGAAAGAGTGTACATGGTCTACAACAATGCTTAGGTAGGTGGTACTGATGTAAAAGAAAACGTGATTCATCAGACCAGGCCACCTTCTTCCATTGCTCTGTGTCCAGTTCTGATGCTCACGTGCCCACTGTTAGCGCTTTCGGCAGTGGACGGGGTCAGCATGGACACCCTGACCTGTCTGTGGCTATGCAGCTCCATACGCAACAAACTGTGATGCACTGTGTATTCTGACACCTTTCTATCAGAACCAGCATTAACTTCTTGAGCAATTTGAGCTACAGTAGTTCGTCTGTTGGATCGGACCACACGGGCCAGCCTTCGCTCCCCACGTGCATTAATGAACCTTGGTCGCCGGTTCACCACTGTTCCTTCCTTGGACCACTTTTGATAGATACTGACCACTGCAGACCGGGAACACCCCACAAGAGCTGCAGTTTTGGAGATGCTCTGACCCAGTCATCTAGCCATCACAATTTGGCCCTCGTCAAACTCGCTCAAATCCTTACACTTGCCTATTTTTCCTGCTTCTAACACATCAACTTTCAGGACAAAATAGTCACTTGCTGCCTAATATATCCCACCCACTAACAGGTGCCGTGATGAAGAGATAATCAGTGTTATTTATTTCACCTGTCAGTGCTCATAATGTTATGCCTGATTGGTGTATGTGTAGTCCACATGGGTGAAGTTTGCATATATAGCTAGAGATAAGATATCTATGCCTTCTTTTCTTCAATTACACCCGAACATACTGTAGCTACTGTTTAGGAAGCTAATAAAGAGTTCTATGTATGTTTTTATTCTTTTATTGATTTTATGTTTGTTTGTTGTTTTGCTAAAATAGAGAACGCCAAAAGTGACATCTCCACAAAAGCATTCAAACAATAGCAATGCTATTCAAGTATATCGCTCTACAAAAAAATCTTGTCCAGTCCATCTCCACCGGTACCCGAAAGACCTGCCAAACCAACACTGTGAGACCAAACAACTTAAGCATAGCCTTATGTCTCCTTTAAACCTTGCTTTGTCTTATCTGACAAAATGAGTAATGCATCTTTTTGGTAGAATATAAGTTTGAAGCCAGTTCCTACAGGTTTCTGGTTCATGCCATGGATCTCTGCTACTACTGTCCTTGTGTGACATCATCCACTGCAAATGATTTAGAACTTCTGGGAAAAGCGTGTGTGCGAAATTACTATGGAATGAGGCCCCTATAGCAGAGCCATGGACAGTATGTATATACACATGTGGTTACTGTAAGGCAACACTACGTTTTGCCCTATTTTAGTGAGGTTGGAGACTTCATGTTGAGCAAAACAGTGAATGAGGCAATGGTTAGTAGAAAGCAATGAATAGTTTAGTATCATTAAACATACAATTCTAACACATAATAATATCATAAGAATATATTTCTTTAAATATTTTAGGAGCCAATAAGTAGGAAATAATTATGTAAACATCATCAATGCAGAAAGGGAAATATTGTTGTAGTTATTAATGCATAATAAATACATTGCAAATTGTGGAAAGACAAAATAGTAAAACTTTTTAGTTAATCCATCCTTAAGGACCAGATTGTCCACCTCATCATGTATGTAGAATACTGAAAACAATTTCTTCTATGCAGGTTAAACACATTTATAAACTAAGAAAAAATAAGAAAATGTAATTCATGATCATTAAAAACATTTACTCACCTGTTTGAACAGCACAGAAGAAAGTAACTGCCAGTAAAAACATTAAAGAGATCCCCATAGTCTCTCAATGAGCTGTGTCTCTTTTTATTGCTTTGGTTTGTATTGTGGATGCTTGTAATATATAAATGGTTCTGATAAAGCAGATGAAATCCTGTTCGTTTGATGCTGAGGGGAAATGGCTACTTTAGACGCGGTGAACTCAACGCAGGTAATTGTGTTATTATGATGGTTGAACTTGAACCATTCGAATTTGAACGGGGTTCGTAGCGTGGGCGGGGCTTCGTGACGCGGAGTCGGTGGTGAATTAGGTGGTGTGATTTAAGAGTTTCACAATAGAGGGCGTGGCCAAGCGGAGACCACGCCCATCCCAAACAGTTCCACTCCACACTTTTCCTGGTAGAGGAGGGATGAGAAATCTTCAGCTTATCATTTATGACGGGAACAAAATAATAATGCGAAAAACGTGATGACTAATCTGATAAGCATAATGCTAATATATCTGGACGAGACTGCAGCTGTATAAACTATTGTAAACATGTTGTAAAACTAAATAATATATCATAAATCTAAATCACATCCGTATTTTTGTTACCTTGACATATTTGATAACCTACATGAATGGTCATATGCATAGAAACAGAGTAAAAGGAAACCTCAGTCATAAACACATTGTGGGCTGTTTGCTTGTCGGTAGATTTTTTTCTCAGTTATCTTTGTTAGAGAGATAAAAAAACAACAACTAAAAGGAGTTTATGATTATTATACAGATGTATAGATTATGTAGGATAGAAAACAAACAAATAACACTGACACACCTTTTATTTACAATCCATTTTGAAACCATGGGCTATAGAAAAGTACTCAACATTTTTTTTATTAAAGAATAATGTAAGGCTGTTATATATTTATTGTATGGTTTGGGACACATTATCAAATGTTTAACTAGACAAATCAGCAGCTGGGTAAAAAACACTGTGGAAAAAGGACTCAATGTCTAACCTTGAACTTGTGGTCTGAACGTCATCAGAACAGAGTCTTCTTAAATCTGCACTGGGACATTTATCAAAACAATACAATGTTGTCCTGTTATCTAGATTTTTGAGGATTTCATGATGTTTTAGCTTAATATTTAGATCTATTTTATTTTTAAAAAGATTTTCTCTATAGCAGACATGCATGTTTGGTCCTGGCATGCCAGAAATGTTAAGTTACTGATAGCACATCATAAACAGACGTTCCCTAACCTTGCTGTAGGAGGAAAAACATGTGCGAGTTGGAGCTGGAGGCCCCTTGAACCAGTTCTGCTAAATTCTGTGTTTGACATCCATGGGAATAACACAGTGATCCTTCAGATCAATGGAATACAAACAAAGTAGTAGCTTCACAGAGGCATCCGGGCGTCCGGAAACCATTGTGGCCATAAAAATGTAGTTGTATGAAGTCAGAATGAGTGTATGAGTAGTCAAAAAAAGCAACAGCTGATGTGGGAATCATCAAGGCTGCATTTATATAATCTAAAATATTATTGCAATTTATAATAACTGTTTTCTATTTGAATATATTTAAAGATGTAATTTATTCCTATGATCGAAGCTGAATTACTCCAGTCTTCAGTGTCACATGATCCTTCAGAAATCATACTAATATGATTTTACTGCTCAAGAAACATTTCTTATTATAATCAATGTTTTTTAAAAAAAAAAAAAGTTCTAGGATTCTTTGATGAATGGAAAATTCATTTTGTGATATTATAAAAGTCTTTAGTCACTTTTTATCAATTTAAAGCATTTTTAAATAAAAGGTATTGTAGTTTTAGTTTATAATTGTGTAATTTTGGGTAGGCCTAAGTATAAGGAAAGCTTATTGAAAAATTACTATTTTCTGGCAGAACGGTTAGTGCGCAAACACCTATAGGGAAATAACAAGTGTGTGCGCAAATAAAAAAGTCCAATGTTTGTGTGGAGGGCAAGTAAGGTTAACACGCTTATCTGTTCTCTTTTTCACCTGAAAAACTGCGTCTCACCGCGATCGGAAACCGGATCCGTCACTCTGCCACCCACCACTCACCTCAACAGCAGCTATACCAGGAAGCTTCCCAACTTGTCAAAACAGAAAAACAGACATTCTAGTTCTATAGGTTTTTGAACAAAACAAGCCAATTTATACTTGGGTGTAAAAGTACGTTTCTTTAATGTTTTATGTTGCAAGTAGATTCCAAAAGCTGAAAATTCAATGTGAAAGCAAGAAAAAATGAGGGGGAAACAACTTAGCATCAGAAGCAAGATCCTATATCAACAATTAAACTCTGCAAATAGAAAGTAAGAGAAAAGAGTTGTGTTTTTTACGCTTGTTTGAGAATTTAATGTGTCCTTCATGCTTTTTTGACTATACACATCCTGAATAGTTTACATTAGTTTGTTTGTAGTAACAGCATTGTCTTCAGAAGACATTGAGAGCGTTATTCTCTGTTTTACCTGCAAACACAATGAATATGAAGTGACTAAAAAAACTGAGTATGTAACTTAATATCCCATCAAAAAAGTCATTTTGAAAATATAAAAAGCACGTGGAGCTCCTACATTTATAACCCTCAAAAATGAATTTGGCTGGTATAACTTAATGTACACAGCAAAATCCCAAGTTTTTATGTTTCCCTTTTCTTCAGTGATTCTGCTTGTTAACAGCAGGTGTTCATCACTAATGCTCAATCATCACTTCATTAATCTCTTAATTATCTCATTAACTTTAACTCTGCTTCAGTGTTACTTTAACACTATTTAGAGAGGGAGCATATGTACTCTGAGCAGAGTTGATTTAACTCTGGGGATTTTGCTGTGTAGTCAGTTTGAGTCAGTCATACGAAATAAAAAGCCTGAGTTGAGCAAAAACAGACAGACTAGATCTGGCCACATGATAAAACCTTTAAAAATGACTCAACATGCAGAACCCAATTGTAGATTTTCTTGGAATAAACCCAAAGTGAGCAGGTTTGACAGGCAGGTCTTTGATAACCGAACAAACATATTTATGACCCTGGACCACAAAACCAGTCAATTTTTTTTAAATGAATAAATTAGCTTTCCGTTGATGAATAGTTTATTAGGATAGGACAATATTTGGCCGAGATACAACTATTTGAAATCTGAGGGTGCAAAAAAAACAAAATATTGAGAAAATCGCCTTTAAAGTTGTCCAAATGAAGTCTTAGCAATGCATATCCACTCACAAAAATACATTTTTGTCATATTTACAGTAGGATATTTACAAAATATCTTCATGGAACATAATCTTTACATATCCTAATGGTTTTTGACATAAAAGAAAAATCTATCATTTTGATCCATACAATGTATTGTTGGATATTGCTACAAATATACCCGTGCGACTTATGACTGGTTTTGTGGTCCAGGGTCATATTTTATAAGCAAACTCCCACAGAACCCTGGTCAAAATCTCTTGTCCTGACTGCTGATTATGACACCCCATCAAAGGGGTAAGAGGTAAACATTAAGGTCTCTGGGTTCTTATGGTCCCAGTGGCCTAGTTAAAGTCCTCCCCAGCACCTGACAGGATACAGAATCAGTACATTTGAATGCAGTCATGACGAATACAGAAGACCACCAAACCCTGACTAGAATGATGTCAGCACAGACTGTCAAAGCAAAAACCCAAAAGATTTAGTTTGGTCTCTTTGCAGAGAGTCTCTCAAAACCTGTCATGAACATGTCATGCGGGTCATATGCAATTGCAAAATCAAGAAAGAAATAAAAATGATACTTCTGCATAAAGACAATTAGTACTTTTTTTTTAAATACTGTTTTTTCATTCAAAATAGTATTATTTCTTTCTTCCAATTTAGGGATGAAATGTGACCTGGTCATGTTTTTGTGTCACAGGTATTGAGGGGGAAGTGTTGAACTGATAAGTTCATTTGCCACACCTTACTATCACCAGATCTTGCGTTGCGAGTAACAGATGGTCTTTGAGCAAATCAGGCTATTTAGTTAGCATGTGCAAACATACACTTTGACCTCGATCAGTCACATGTACAGTACAAATACAATGTATTCGCCTCCTTTTAGCTTTAGCACATTCTATTGTTACAACATGAAATCATGAAGTATTTGATTGAGAACCATTTACATTCCTGAACACAAAGCAATCTATAATGACAAAGAATAAAAAACAGATATTACGAAATCAATTACAATTAAAAATGAGTGTATAACTGAACACATAATGTGCCTTTTGTTGTCTGTTTCACCAAAACGGGAAAATCCAGCTACTAAAATTCTTCCCACTGTCATTTCATAAATGACTGAAGATAGATAGATAGATAGATAGATAGATAGATAGATAGATAGATAGATAGATAGATAGATAGATAGACGGATAGATAGATAGATAGATAGATAGATAGATAGATAGATAGATAGATAGATAGATAGATAGATAGACAGCTACTGTAACTCCTTCAGGGTTTCCATAGGCCTCTCGACTGTTTCCATTATGGATCATGAGTTCAGCCAGTTTTGGGTAGAGTTACTGTGTGTGTGTTTTTTCTCATATTTTCTAATTCTGTGAAACTTGGTCTTCACTTTGCTCCAAGCCATATTTTGCTTTGCTCTTGTCCTTACTGGTATTTTTCAAGTGCCATACCACAGATTTATGTGGAATGTTTTTTGCTCTTCACAGTGTACGATAGTGTATCGTTGGAGATGTGCTAAGAGGTTCACAATGTATCTGATATCTTCATTATACACATGAACAGGCCAATCAAGTAATCATTTGACTCAAAGAGAGTTCGTTACTTCGGGAGAGGTTAAGGTGTGTTAAAGCATAAAGACAGTTAAAAGGTGTGCACGATGTTGTAAGATTGCTTCTTAAAACATATGGGAAAAAATTGTCACTAATACAATTTTAACCTGATAAAAGTGAAATTATGAAGTTTTAGCCACAGGAAAGATCTGTGGTAACTTATACATTCAATCAGGGAAGGAAAAGCTGGAATTTCACCTTGTTAAAAAAGATGTTATTGAGCCTCCATCTAACTGTTTCACTAGACACTGAAACATTATCAGAAGACTGTAAACATTTAGGTTTCCAGCAATGCAGTGTGTTCCTGATGAAGTCAGACTTCTTTAGTTTTGACTAACAGCACCACCTTGTGTTCAAAACGAAACCACACACACACACACACACACACACACACACACACACACACACACACACACACACACACACACACACACACACACACACACACACAACACACAACACACACACACACTAAACACCCATTTTGATCAGAGTAAGATTTCAACCCTGTTGTAATCTTTATAATCAAGTGGAGGGCAGTTCTGCTCTTTGGCATAAAATGTTCATTTTAAATGATAATTCAAATTATTCATTTATCTAAACACTTTGTTAGAAGTATTTTACTCTATAGTTTGTTATAACATTTTGAAGACTTGATTACTTTAAGTGACTTCAAATATGTGGCTATTTACTGTTTTTAGAGGGCACTTCAAATATATATTTCGAACATTTCCTATGAAAACAATCAATAAATCTGAAGGACTTGTATTTTAAACCTGAGAATTTAGGAAAACAAATGTTGTGAATGGATGAGAAATGTTTGACAGTATCAAACTGCATGTTTACCAGTTTACTTTGATGAGAAAAAGTCTAAACAAAAAAGAAAACATTTTATTGACAGCTTTAATGTTTTAGTGACACCCAGAGGTCAAAAATTATGACAGGGCTATTTTAGGATGATAAATTTGCAACCAATATGTTCCTTTTTGGCTATACAACTGACCATGAAAAGCAGAAAAACTGAACTTTTTTGTGTAATTACTGTAAAGGTATATTTTAATGTAGATTAGCATTACTCTCTGCAGATGCTTTACAGTAACGCACTGAAACTAACAAACAATGTAATGCTCATGTGGGGTAAAACTAGGCCCGATGTTCCCTGATATTATACATGTAGAAACAAGCATTCACATTTATGAACTGTTTTGCTAATCTTATTTTGAGAATCAGAATTAGGTTATGAATGTGTGAACTGCTGTTTGCAAATACATAAACAATGTGAATTAGTTCACACATTTATAATCAAGCATTAAGCCCCAAGAAGCCATGATTTACTGTGAATTTAGAGCAGCTAAGGGGTTTACAATTCAGCTGTTCTAGCTGTTTTAGCCATAGATATGTATACGTAGATGCCTTATTCCACCGTTATTCCATCTAGTCACGGTCAGGGTGTCGTCACTCACAATAAGAATCAATGATGGCACAACATTGTGCAGCTTCTGGTTGTGAAACAGCCGAGATTTAAATTCCAGAAGAAATGGGATAAGGTGAGGATGTGTTGGTTTGTGTTTTTCAACTTCATTTTTTTCTAAATTCAGTTTCTGTATTTCTAAAATTAGTTTGGTCTTTTCCAGTGTCAGTACTTCATATTGTTTTTCCAGTATATGATTCATGGTAATGCTGGTTGGAGGGTCTTTTGTGTCCGAGCCACTTGCTGCAGGACAGGTGGGTTCTGCCAAAAGCATCTTCTAATTAAAAAATAAAAAATTAGCAACATTAGGGGGTGACAGAAACACTATGTTTGTTGTAAAAATTATCTGGCAGAATGCTTTTGCTACTGCATGTTAATTAACTTAGTGAGTTATGACTTGTATGATTGTAAGCATGAGCTTTACCTTTGCTTTTCTGTTTGATTCTTGCTTGTGACTGGGGCATCTTCATCTTGAGTGACTAATGTTATCAAGAGAGAGGAGAACGTTACCTAGCAACTCTGTTATTGTGCTCCAAGCCTTGTGTTTTTATTAATTTGCATTGGAATTACTATATTTATTCATTAAAACTGATTTGGCAGCACTGTATTCCTCAAATACAACATAGCTGAATTTCAGAGGCCCTCTGCAGGACCAGCTTACAGCGATCACTTTCAATCTATCTGGGTTTACATACTTACATAAAGTTTGTATCTGTGGCAACAGAAAGATGAGATTTAAAGAGACTCACCACAGCCTTCCTCATCCGCACCATTCGGACATTCCTTGGTACCATCACACCTCCATCTCATAGGCACACACCTTTTGCGTTTATCACCACAGCTGAACTCAGTGGGTCCACAGGTCTTGACTTCTGATCAAAGCAAAAATAAAACAAAAACAATCATGACATCTGTCAGCAGAAGTGATACTTCAGTGGTGGAGGAAAAGCCCTCACAGTCGCTTTCCTTAATCCAATGTAAATGTTCCAGTTTTACTTAATGTTGGCACATTTTCAATTAAAATAAATAATAAACATTTCTTATACTATCAATAGCATCCAACACAACAGGGTTTTGTAGGTCTACGTTAACATGTATTTATTTATTTATTAAAACCAAGCATGTATCTTAAAGGGAACCTATTATGTAAAATTCACTTTTGCATGGTGTTTGACCATAAATGTGTGTTGGCAGTGAGTGTACACACCTATAATGATAAAAATCCACCCACTCATTTTTTAATCCTCATAAATAATATGCAGTGTCTCAGAACAGGCTGTTTGCAGATTCTGGGCAAAGTGACGTCAGCACGTCCTGATTTTTCTGAGTTAGATGCGTTCCTGGGTCAACATATTTTGTTGATCCTGGAACAATATTGCAGTCTGAAAATTTAGTCTTAACCCTATTCCTACTCCTAAACCTAACCCTACCCATAAGTTATCCCAAAAATCAGAGGGAAATGATAGATGAATAACACTTGATTTAGAAGCACCAATTCATGATTTTAAACCTAAACTTGACATAATCTGTAAACTTGTCCCTCAAATCTGATTGGTTGATTTGAATGTTGTTCCAGGATCAACAAAAATGTTGACTCAGGAACATGTTGAACTCAGCAAAATCAGGTTATGCGTGAATCACTTTGTACAGGCTCCACCCATGACTGCTGACGGAGTCTGTGATATTAGCATAGACCTCGTCCTGAGCGAGTTGTAAACAGTCCGCCATTTTCTCCAGGCCGGAGCAGCTGTTGTGACAATAATGTCTTGTAAGCAACTCGGGTGTTTTGTTGTTGGATGTAACACCGTGTCTACACCAGTTGCGACCGTTGTTGCATCGCATCGCACCGCAACAGTGGACATAAACACGGAAGCTCTGCAATGCGTTCACTGCGCCAACTGCGTAACAGACTGGCAGGTGCACAGACTCTCAATGTAAAAAGACCCTAAATGTATTTTGAGATGTCAGGTTCTCAACAACCCTCTCAGACACTTTTATTCAATTAAATGTATGCTGCATTGAAGGCATACATTTAGATAATTAATTCAAATAAATGCTATAATTCATTAATTCAAATAAAATTAATCTTACTGTGGGCAGAATGCTAGATCTAACAAACCATAACTGATGAAAATATAGCATGATTTTTACCCTACCAGTCAATTATTGCACTGCAAACACCATAACAGCTTCATCTTGTCAAAGCTGGCAAACGACCATGGTATAAGCGGAATAACCAATGGCTAGCTGTGCATTAAACTATAGATTTAAAGAGACTCACCACAGCCTTCCTCATCCGCACCATTCAGACAGTCCTTGTCACCATCACATCTGAATACCATAGGCAGACACATCTCGGGTTTATCACCACAGCTGAAATCAGTGGGTCTACAGGTCAGACCCACTGAGGAAAGCAAAAACACAAAAAAACAAATTAACTGAGAATCATGACATGTAAAGTCTCAATCAAAAAAGATACATTCAATAACATCACAAATTTCAGTAGATGTAAGATTGTAAACATCAGCTTTACCATCATTTTGCATTTTGCAGAGAGACTAAAAATAAAGTATACTTGAATGCACTAAAAAAATACTTAAATACAAGCAAGTCAATTTGTAGTACATTGTTATTTTTTGTGCTAAATAAAACTGTAAAAGTTATACACTATAAATACACCAATTAAAAGTATATTTCTACTTCAATAGTACTTCAGTGCACTTAAAGTAAAGTATACACAATACGACTAATACTTAAATTGATTTTAAGAGTAGTCAGATGAAGTAAATCAAATATACAAAGAGTTTTATTAGTGCATTACTTAAAAGTGTTCTATGAACGCTTTACATAATTTTAGTGGATTTTTATATTATACTATCACTAAGTTCTATTTTAATGAAAAATACAGTACAAATGTATTAATTACAAGTAAAACATCATTAACATATACTTAACTACATACACTAACATAGTTACAATACATTTAATATTAATTATTTAATGTATAAAATTATGTGCGCAATACATTGCAAATACATTTTGTACACATTTATTATATATTCTTCTTATATTTTAAATAATTCATAAGTCTATTTTCTATGTCTGATGAGTATATTTAAAAGTGTATGAAAGATGGGTTCAAGTGTACTACAAATGGTAAATAAATTAAAAAAATTAATACAAAGATACACTCTAAAAAATGCTGGGTTAAAAACAACCCAAGTTGGGTTGAAAATGGACAAACCCAGCAATTGGGTTGTTTTAACCCAGTGGTTGGGTTAAATGTTTGCCCAACATGCTGGGTAGTTTTATTTAACTCAGCTGTTGTATAAAAACTACTGTATTGCTTGATTAAAATGAACCCAAAATATGCTGGAAATTAACATTTATTAATATGTTTAATAAATGAGCATTTATTATAGAATAATAAACAATAAACATTTATTAAATTGCTTATTAATAAATGTACACCTTTTGATTATTATTGTTGCCTCTAGTAATTATGTGTCTGATTTTTAATTTCTCACCTATTTTGGATTCATTTTAAGCCAGCCATATAGTCATTTTTAATCAGTAGTTGGGTTAAATAAAATTACCCAGCAGGTTGGGCAAACATTTAACCCAACCACTGTGTTAAAACAACCTAATTGCTGGGTTTGTCCATTTTCAACCCAACTTGGGTTGTTTTTAACCAAACATTTTTTAGAGTGTAGTATGTTAAAAGCACATTTTAGTTCATATTTCAAAATAGCACAGTTGAGCACACTTAGATGTTCTTAAGATTATCTTAAGAAGTACTAAAGAAGAAGTTTTAGTATATTAAGTACAAAATTAGTGTGTGAAAATAGAGCACTTTAAGTGCATTATGTACTAAGTGCATAGCTTAAAGCAAAAAAAAAAACTTTTTTCTGGGGGCGGGGTTGCAGGGGCAGACACATACGCAGGGTTATTTGGCACAAAAAAGAAAAAAAAAGAGAAGAATTATCAATTATTTTAAAATGATTTTCCTTGAAACTAACTTGTAATGTATTTGCCATTGTCATTAGCCCTTGACAGGCTCAGACTACAGATTATGGTGGGCTATTTGAAACAGCAATACCAAGAAAGGTTACTCACTACAATATGGGGCAAACACATGTAACATTTAGGATGCTTCTGATATCAGGTTTTGCTGGTTAGCTTTGTCCTTGACAGGGTAAGATGACCTACAATCTAAAACATGACATTTCTGAAATATCTAAAATTGTTTTGCTCCAAAGAAATAATGGTAAATTAAAGCTGCAAACACCGATGAAAGGGTCCTTGCACCCGTGCCACGAGCACTCTGTGGCTTTAGGAAAACAGAGCACGGTGGGAAACATGCATTTAAGTAGGTAAATATAGGAGGACTATGTCAGTCATTTGTATTTGCCACACTTCCTGCTACTAGCTAGTGGCGATAGGACTATAACTAAATTTTGACGTGTAGATGTCTTCAGGACAGGGCACTTATCAAATGTGAAGTTTGAGGCAGATTGGACATTGTATGCCTGAGTTACAACAACTTCCTTTTTCGTGGCATTAATCGCATACATTAGCACTTAGCCAAGTGTTGCATTATTTAACGTGTTTCTAGCATGTTTGGTACTATTAAAATGTGTTTCAGGGGGTGAATTACAGTGTAAAGCATGCCATTTACTGTTGCCAACAGGTGGCGCTATGACTGTAACTGAATATTGGCATGTAGATGTCTTCAGGCCAGGACTTTTATCAAACAATTGAAAAAAAAATGCACTTGTGATGATCTGTTGTGATATTAGTACTAAGAGTTTTGAAAATGTACTAATTGCTTGTGAAAATTGCACCAAAGCAACTAAAAAAAAACCCTGTAATTTCTTACACTAACTACCAAAAGGCTTGTCGTCTCTGACTATTTTTTCTATCCTCCCCCAGCGCCATTTATTTTTTAGGTCCTTTATCAAATTAGAACGTCTTCCCCAGGCTTCATAAACATCCTGCTGACTATGTTTGCTTGCTACTGTCCAACGTGACGTCTCTGCATCTATGCTTAGTAGCCCTGCATCCCAATATGCATACTATCCACCCTATCTGCCCTAAATAGTATTGAATATTACTAATGTCACATATTATTTAGGATGGATAGTATACACATTGAAACGCAGGCTAGGACTCAGTTGCAGCTGGATCTCAACCACACTTTTTTCAAGACCCGCTGCCCCATTCTCCTTCTGATTGGCTAATGTTACTATGGTTGAGAGTGAAAGCTGTGTTCCTCTCATACCATTGGTAGGCGAACTCATGAACTCGAATGTGATATCAACACGTTTTTTTAAATGTAGGACTTTTTTCCCCCACAGCCAGACGCCGCACGCCGGAGATCCGGCACGTTGCCAGGTGTTGTGCCAAATTTTGACTCCCTGCCAAATTAACAACTCCCTCATTGAAGTTGCTACCTGATTGCCTAATCCTAACCCCACCAGAAAGATGAGATTTAAAGAGACTCACCACAGCCTTCCTCATCCGCACCATTCAGACAGTCCTTGGCACCATCACACCTCCATCTCATAGGCACACACCTTTTGAATTTATCACCACAGCTGAACTCAGTGGGTCCACAGGTCTTGACTTCAGTTCAAAGCAAAAATAAAACAAAAACAGTCATGACATCTGTCAGCAGAAGTGATACTTCAGTGGTGGAGATAAAGCCCTCACAGTCTCTTTCCTTAATCCAATGTAAATGTTCCAGTTTTACTTAATGTTGGCACATTTTCAATATTTAAAATTTAAAATAAATAAAAAATAAACATTTCTTATACTATCAATAGCATCCAATACAACAGATTTTTATGTTTATGGGTCATTGACTAATAAGGTTTTTAAAAGTGTGAAAAAACATAATGGAGATATAGTAAATGTTGAAGTTTTATTCAATGTTAACAATGAGATTATGTGTTTTTTATAATCAATTTTTCAAGATGGACAAAATTTGTCACCAAAAAATTCATTCAGTTTTCCCAAATGACACTTTTGGTTATACCGAATGACGATTATTTTCAAACAATGCTAACATGCTGATATCTAGCTCGCTAGCTAGCTGCTGATAATTAGCTTGCTAGCTAGATAGCAAAAGGAAAATCAATCATTTTATATTTAGTTTTTTAAATATTACAACATTTTCCATGTTTTATAGCGGTTGTACAGAATGACCTGATGTTTCGGGACATGCGTATGAGCAAGTGAAAACATGAATTTTTCAAATAGTTAAGAGAGATTTAGTTACTTTGCTTCATGACTATGTGGTCCTTTGCAGGTGTCTGAATGATGTCACATCCTGTCACATGATATTGACCACATGACTTCCAAAATGGTCCCTTTATATTGGTTAATCCGAATGACATCAATTCATTTTTCCGGACATTTTTTCTCATAACAAAGCAATGACTTCTACATGTAATTTTAATAACATTTTGCACTATATTGATAGATGATGTTATAAAATCATGCCAGAATAAAAAATATATACATTTATTACATTTTAAGATATTTTAATCACAAATGAAATGGCTGTATTGGTTAAACCGAATGACTTTTGACACTTCAAAATCTTTAAAATACCTTTATATGTAGCAAAATATAATTAAAACCTTTTGGATTCAATCAAAGAGATCTAGTTGTACTACCTTACATACTTTGGATATCATATCTTTGTTTTTTATTATTAATATTAAGGCCTTTGGACAAAAAAATGACCTGTGATGTCATTGACCCTTATATTAACATGTATTTATTTATTAAAACCAAGTATATATCTTAAGTGTTTTAAGTATTTTTACATTGATTGCAAAATATTACCTATATAAATCTATTTATGACAGATTTAATTAACTGATGCACAGGTTAAAGGCAGGTGCACAGACCCTAAATGTAAAAAATATATTTTGATATGTCAGATTCTCAACAACCCTCTCAGACACTTTTATTCGATGAAATGTATGGTGCGTTGAAGGCATACATTTTTATCAGTTCATATATATATATATATATATATATATATATATATATATATATATATATATGATTTTTGCATATGAACTGACAACAACATTAATGTGTGTAGGCACCTATTGTATCTGTTAGTAAGTCTATGTCAGCCCATAGAACCATATGGTAATGTGGCAAGCAGGGCAAGGTTGAGAGCTGTGGGAACGGAGCGAGGCCGGTGATATGAGTGCTAATGAGCATTATCTGCATGTAAGGGTTTGAAACAAAATTCTTTTTTTTCCTCTGATATTTTGGGTCAAGATGATTTGCTTTTAACATTCGTTACATGCAATCTGCACTGCAAGCTGATTGGCCTCTACTGATTCTGCAGCCAATGAGACTGCTTGGTCAACAGATAAATAGTCTGGTTCAATTGGTGTGATTAGTTGGTCCTGCAGAGAAGAAAGATAGATGGACAGATAGATAATCTAGGTATGTGCAGAAAAGATGAGATTTAAAGACATGTCACTCACCACAGTTTTCCTCATCCGCACCATTCGGACAGTCCTTTTCACCATCACATGTCCAAATCATAGGCACACACGTTTTACGTTCATCACCACAGCTAAACTGTCCAGATCTGCAGGCCTTGACTGCTGATCAAAGCAAAAATTATACAAAAAATAAAACAAAAGCAAACAGAGAATCATGACATCTGTCGGCAAAAGTAATACTTCAGTGGAGGAGTTCTGAAAAGTTAGGCAAAGTCGTCACTTTGTGAAAATAAATTGTACACACATAAATAGATACATACATATACATACTTATACCATGGTCTGCATGTCTGAATACTCGATTCTGATTAGCTGGAAGGTGTGCATTAAAACAGTTTGGTGCGCAGGTAGTTCCTGTCCCTTTTTTTAATCACTGTTCTATATTAATATGCTGCTTTCATTGAAGCTTACATCAGTGTTTTTGAAACTCACAGTTTCACTATTAGTAGAAAGATGTTGCTTGGAGATGTTGCACACACGCATCTCTAATCTCCCCTTCTCGATAATTATTTCAAATAAATTTAATATTACCGCACTACTTTATCTCTGTATCTGTTTTAAAGTGGGCAAAATGCTAGATCTAACAAACCATAACTGATGAAAATGTACCATAATTTTTACCCTACCAGTCAATTATTGCACTGCAAACACCATAACAGCTTCATCTTGTCAAAGCTAGCAAACGACCATGGTATAAGCGGAATAACCCATGGCTAGCTGTGCATTAAACTATAGATTTAAAGAGACTCACCACAGCCTTCCTCATCTGCACCATTCAGACAGTCCTTGGTACCATCACACCTCCATTTCTCAGGCACACACCTTCCGCGTTTATCACCACAGCTGAAATCAGTGAGTTTGCAGGGCCTGACCACTGATCAAAGAAAAAATAAAACAAAAAACCAACTGAGAATCATGACATAAGCAAAAGTATGTAATACTTCAGTGGTGGAGTTCTGAAAAGAAGAGGAAAAGTCCTCACTAGCTATGTTTCCATCCACCTATTTTTATGTGCATTTTGGGATATTGCATAAATTCTAAAATGAGTAGAATAAAGTTTTAATGCGATACGAAAACATGCGCATAAACTATGATGGAAACACTTTTACCATATAAATTCCTTGATGTGCATCAAAAAAGACACTTTGCGATGTGATGGCATAACTGGACGAACCAACTAGTGGACCGATCTCATTGCACAGCATCTGAAATGCTGTTTTGGTCATTCTGTAATGCCTGAGCAAGTTAAAATGTAGTTAAAATGGTTCGATATAATTCCCTCCCAGAAGCGTCTCACACTACTGTGTTCACAAACACCAGGCATCTGAAAGCAAGATAACATTACAGCGTTTATTGGGTTTCGTCTGCGCGCTCTGAGACAATTATAATTATATTGAGGTAATTATAATTTATTATATACAAAAATTATTATATACAGTGGCTTCTACTGCAGAAACTTCCAATTTTCTTAGTGATATTTAGCGCCAGTTGATCAGGAAGTGACAATTTTGTTCTATTTGACTCTCTGAATTATGGAAGAGGATTAGGGCCAAGCAATAATAAAAAAATAAAACCATCTCGAGATTAAAGTTGTTAAATTTCGAGAAAAAACTCTTTAAATTTCGAGAAAAAAGTTGAAATAAAATGTTGAGAATAAACACGTTAAATTACGAGAAAAAACTCGTTATATTTTGAGAAAAAAGTCGAGATAAAATGTTGAGAATAAAGTCATCAAATTACGAGAAAAAAGTCGTTAAATTACGAGAAAAAAAGTCGTTAAATTTCGAGAAAAAAGTCGAGATAAAATGTTGAGAATAAACTCGTTAAATTATGAGAAAAAAAACATTACATTTTGAGAAAAAAGTCGAGATAAAATGTTGAGATTAAAGTTGTTAAATTTCGAGAAAAAAACTTGTTAAATTTCGAGAAAAAAGTTGAAATAAAATGCTGAGAATAAACTCGTTAAATTACGAAAAAAAAAACATTAAATTTCGAGAAAAAGTCGAGATAAAATGTTGAGATTAAAGTTGTTAAATTTCGAGAAAAAAACTCGTTAAATTTCGAGAAAAAAGTTGAAATAAAATGCTGAGAATAAACTCGTTAAATTACGAAAAAAAACTTGTTAAATTTCGAGAAAAAAGTCGAGATAAAATGTTGAGAATAAAGTCATCAAATTACGATAAAAAAGTCGTTAAATTACGACAACAAATTCGTTAAATTATGAGAAAAAAAAATCGCTAAATTTCGAGAAAAAAGTCGAGATAAAATGTTGAGAATAAACTCATTAAATTATGACTTTATTCTCAACATTTTATCTCAACTTTTTTCTCGAAATTTAAAGAGTGAGTATTTGCTGAGTATTTTCTCCTTAAAACTGCAGTGAAAAAAAGACAGTTGGTGTTTGTGATGTCACAAACTACCTTGTAACCAATCACGTCAACATGCTGGCGAGCTTTAGCATATTATTGACAGCAAACTAGCAGGGGAGTCTCGAGAGAAGCCAGGTCATATTTTTCTGTTGATATGAAAAATCGTGTAGATTTAGCACTATGTCGGGTGTATGATTTATATTACGATGTTATGATGAATTATATGCCATTCTCCACTGATGTCCCAAATTGTTCAAAGCGTAAGGATACTGATTGTTAGAAGACAGCTGTCTGACTCGTGAATGTGAACATGGTTTGTGTAACATTAGAAACACATTATTAGCTATTTGATAAAGTAGTCAAGCAAAACGCTAATCATATTAATTACAGTTATGTGTCCGATGTTGTAAAGAGTGATACCAATGTGCAGCGTTTACCTCAGTAAGTTGAGCGAGTGGATCTCTAAGATGGCAAGCAAGTGGAGGCGGGGCTTATTTGCATATCCATTGATCCATGTTAAATGAGGCAAGGGTGAAGAGTTACATTCAAGCTATTTTAAGGTGTGAAGCATTTTTTTTTTGCAAAAATAAAAGTTTAAATATGTCATTTTAGTGATCAAAGATTAGTTTTAAGTGATAAAATTATCGACTACAGGGGGACTTTAAAATAACGAGATATCGATCACTTAACTGAATTTCAGAGGCCCTCTGCAGGACCAGCTTACAGCGATCACTTTCAATCTATCTGGGTTTACATACTTACATAAAGTTTGTATCTGTGGCAACAGAAAGATGAGATTTAAAGAGACTCACCACAGCCTTCCTCATCCGCACCATTCGGACAGTCCACGTCACCATCACATCTCCAGATCATAGGCAAACACCTTTTGAATTTATCACCACAGCTGAACTCAGTGGGTCTACAGGTCTTGACTTCTGTTCAAAGCAAAAATAAAACAAAAACAATCATGACATCTGTCAGCAGAAGTGATACTTCAGTGGTGGAGTTCTGAAAAAAGAGGAGGAAAAGTCCTCACTGTCTGTTTCCTCAATGTAAATTCATGTTTGAGATTTACTTAATGTTGGCACATTTTTTTAAGTTAAATAATTAAATAAATGAATAATAAACATTTCTTGCCCTATTGTAAGCATCTAATACAATAGTATTTTGTATGTTTACGTTAATAATGTATTTATTAAAACCAAGTATAAGCATTTTTACATTGATTCCAAAACATTAACTATATAAATCTATTTATGACAGATTTGATTATCTGGATGCAAGATAATAAAACAAATTTGGATACTTAGATAACGTTTTATGTAAATGTATATAAGTGTATAAGAGAAAATGCATATGAATGATATGTAAGTTAAATCTGTATATTATGTTCCGGGTCAATTTGAGTTTGTCTATTTCTTATTTAGGGCCATGAACATGCCTGCAAACTTTCAACACTCTGATGTATTGTTGAATGTGCATACAAAACGTCTATTAAAATTGTGGTGTTAGCAGGTCATTTCTGCATATTTCATGGTTAAAGGCAGGTTCACAGACTCAAAATGTAAAAAAAAAAAAAAAAAAAAGATATGTCCCTCTCAGGGTATTTGCATTTGGCAGACACTTTTATTTGAAGAAATGTATTTGCAGTGCTGCATTGAAGGCATACATTTTTACCGATTCATATGCATGTGAACTTTGCATGAACTGACAATATTTTAATGGCCATTTTCATTAGATTGTGCCCAGCTCCAAGTCTCTTGTGTCTCTGCTGGTCCCACCCAACTCCAAGTCTCTTGTGTCTCCGCTGGTCCCACCCAACTCCAAGTCTCTTGTGTCTCCGCTGGTCCCACCCAACTCCAAGTCTCTTGTGTCTCCACTGCTCCCACCCAAGTCCAAGTCTCCTGTGTCTCCACTGCTCCCACCCAACTCCAAGTCTCTTGTGTCTCCACTGCTCCCACCCAACTCCAAGTCTCCTGTGTCTCCACTGCTCCCACCCAACTCCAAGTCTCTTGTGTCTCCACTGCTCCCAACCAACTCCAAGTCTCTTGTGTCTCCGCTGGTCCCACCCAACTCCAAGTCTCTTGTGTCTCCACTGCTCCCACCCAAGTCCAAGTCTCCTGTGTCTCCACTGCTCCCACCCAACTCCAAGTCTCCTGTGTCTCCACTGCTCCCACCCAACTCCAAGTCTCTTGTGTCTCCACTGCTCCCACCCAACTCCAAGTCTCTTGTGTCTCCGCTGGTCCTTCCCAGCTCCAAGTCTCCTTTGTCTCCGTTGGTCCCACCCAACTCCAAGTCTCCTGTGTCTCTACTGCTCCCACCCAACTCCAAGTCTCTTGTGTCTCCACTGCTCCCACCCAACTCCAAGTCTCTTGTGTCTCCGCTGGTCCTTCCCAGCTCCAAGTCTCCTTTGTCTCCGTTGGTCCCACCCAACTCCAAGTCTCTTGTGTCTCCACTGCTCCCACCCAAGTCCAAGTCTCCTGTGTCTCCACTGCTCCCACCCAACTCCAAGTCTCCTGTGTCTCTACTGCTCCCACCCAACTCCAAGTGTCTTGTGTCTCCACTGCTCCCACCCAACTCCAAGTCTCTTGTGTCTCCACTGGTCCCACCCAACTCCAAGTCTCTTGTGTCTCCACTGCTCCCACCCAACTCCAAGTCTCCTGTGTCTCTACTGCTCCCACCCAACTCCAAGTCTCTTGTGTCTCCACTGCTCCCACCCAACGCCAAGTCTCTTGTGTCTCCGTTGGTCCCACCCAAGTCCAAGTCTCTTGTGTCTCCACTGGTCCTTCCCAGCTCCAAGTCTACTTTGTCTCCGCTGGTCCCACCCAACTTTAAGTCTTCTTTGTCTCTGCTGGTCCTTCCCAGCTCCAAGTCTCCTTTGTCTCCATTGGTCCCACCCAAGTCCAAGTCTCCTGTGTCTCCACTGCT
The DNA here is from genome assembly GCF_018812025.1 of Megalobrama amblycephala. Taxonomy (NCBI): domain Eukaryota; kingdom Metazoa; phylum Chordata; class Actinopteri; order Cypriniformes; family Xenocyprididae; genus Megalobrama; species Megalobrama amblycephala. The sequence continues at coordinate 1,895,428 of NC_063044.1, read as the reverse complement.
CCCACCCAGCTCCAAGTCTCTTGTGTCTCCACTGGTCCTTCCCAGCTCCAAGTCTACTTTGTCTCCGCTGGTCCCACCCAACTCCAAGTCTCTTGTGTCTCCGCTGGTCCTTCCCAGCTCCAAGTCTCCTTTGTCTCCACTGGTCCCACCCAAGTCCAAGTCTCCTGTGTCTCCACTGCTCCCACCCAACTCCAAGTCTCTTGTGTCTCCGCTGGTCCTTCCCAGCTCCAAGTCTACTTTGTCTCCGCTGGTCCCAGCCAACTTTAAGTCTCCTTTGTCTCCGCTGGTCCTTCCCAGCTCCAAGTCTCTTGTGTCTCCACTGGTCCCACCCAAGTCCAAGTCTCCACTGCTCCCACCCAGCTCCAAGTCTCTTGTGTCTCCACTGGTCCTTCCCAGCTCCAAGTCTACTTTGTCTCCGCTGGTCCCACCCAACTCCAAGTCTCTTGTGTCTCCGCTGGTCCTTCCCAGCTCCAAGTCTCCTTTGTCTCCGCTGGTCCCACCCAAGTCCAAGTCTCCTGTGTCTCCACTGCTCCCACCCAACTCCAAGTCTCTTGTGTCTCCGCTGGTCCTTCCCAGCTCCAAGTCTACGTTGTCTCCGCTGGTCCCAGCCAACTTTAAGTCTCCTTTGTCTCCGCTGGTCCTTCCCAGCTCCAAGTCTCTTGTGTCTCCACTGGTCCCACCCAAGTCCAAGTCTCCTGTGTCTCCACTGCTCCTACCCAACTCCAAGTCTCTTGTGTCTCCGCTGGTCCCACCCAACTTTAAGTCTCCTTTGTCTCTGCTGGTCCCACCAAGCTCCAAGTCTCCTTTGTCTCCGCCTTTGCTTCCTTAGTTACCTTTGTCAGTCACCATAGCGTTTTATCAGTTTCACCTGTGCCTTGTTAGCATCTTGTTACCTGTATTTATACCCCTGTATTTCAGTCTTTGGTTGTCAGTCATTGTCTTTACACAACATTATTAAAATGTTGCGTTTCTTGTTCCCCCATTGGGTTATCATCTTTGTCTTCCTGTTTGGATTTATATTTAGTTTGGATTTTTGTCATCTACTTTCCAATTTTTATCTTTGTTTTTTGTATATGTTGAATAAAGACTGCTTGCTATACGATCCGCACCTCTCCTCGTCACTGACACACCTCTTAGACATAAAAATTTCAGTTTAACTATATTTAATTTGAATCGTATTTATTAACAGAGACATTGTACTTTGTACCTCTACAAGCATGATGAACCCAGGATCGATATTACCCTGAGCCATTACATGTTGGATATTATTATGCTATTATCGGTTGCATGTGCATAGTGTAAGAGTACTGAATAGTATAAGTGGTAGTAGTAATAGCACTTGTGCTTAAATCTTATGATTGTGACTGAGAAGGTCAATTTATGGACAATTATGTACATCATATATAAAGTTATGTAAAAATATAAAAGCCAAATGTAAAAAATTACAGCCATTTCTGTTAAAAATGTTGCAAGCACATTGGATGAGTAAACAATTAATAGTTGCTGTCTATACACTCTGGGCTTACCTTTAGTCACATTCTGAGTGACATTAAAAGGATGAACAGCTCCAGTAGGATATTGTGATGGACTCTCTGTGAGTGTTTCTGGAACAGAGTTTTTAATGTGTTTATCGTTTTTAGTTATTTTTTTCCCCCAGTTTATTATCATCTTGCTGTCTTCAAGTTATAGCCAAGTTTGCACATATTAACATTTTGATGCAAGATCCACACAATCTGTCGGTATCTACAATATACAAACATCATTTACATACCGTTTTCCATATTTACATTTTATCTCTAAAGATTCATCTCACACTTTTTCTGTTACTTCAGTGTTTAGAGTACAATAAGAATGCTCATCACCAGCTTGGAAACAAGTTATGTGGGGAAATGCAGCTTACAAAGAACAGAGAAGTGGTGCAGAAGCAGTATACACAATTGTAAGGCAAACTTATAAATGTGTTTCTGAATAAGATAAAGGAATGTATTAAAGCTAATTAATGATCAAGACTCTGGAGAAGAAAAGCTGTTTTTTACTCACTTGTTTGAACAGGACAGAACAAAGTAACTGCCAAAAAGAATATAAACACGATCCCCATGGTCTGATAAAGCAGGTGGACTTCTACTCATCTGACACTTGGTAAATGCATGAACGCTATCAATTTGTCTGTTTTAAGACTCCACCCACCCATATAAAAAAAACCCCCATATTTTGCAATATTGTGGAATAGGAGAAAGGAAGTGAAAAAAACAGCACTAATTATAATTTGTTAATATGATAAGCATAATAGGAAGCCAGTGCATATGAGATGAATCTTTATATTTATATTTATTTAAAGGTGAAATCTAAATCTGGAACTGCCAGAGATCATGGACATCTTGATCAGATACATGGAATCATGGATTCTATCAAACAGCAAAAGATAAAATATCAAAACCTGACTGTCCCTGCTAGAACTCTTATAATGGGCTGTGGTTGGATCTTCCATCAGGGCAATGACACAAAAACAAACATCAAAATCAACACAAAAATGTGTCACTGAACACAAAACCAAGCTTCTTCTATGGCCGTCCCAGTCCCCTGACCTGACACCCTAAAGAAAATGAGTGTAGTGAACTGAAGAGAAGCACCACCAGCATGGAGCTGGAATCTGAAGGATCTGGAGAGATTCTGTATGAAGGAATGGTCTCTGATCTATTGTCAGGTGTTCTCCAAACTCATCAGGCATTATAGAAGAAGAGTCAAGAGCTGTTATCTTGGCAAAAAGAGGTTGCAAAAAGTATTGAATAAAAGGGTACGATTAATTGTGGGCAATGTGTCTTAGAGAAAAACATTTATTTCATAATGAGATTTTTCCCCCATTTAAAATACTTATTCTCCAATATACGGTTGGATTTTTGTAAATTTTTTAAATAAAAGATCAAAAGGATTAACAATGCAGATTTATTTTCGCAGCCTCCTTTAGTCATATTTACAAAGGGTGTGAATCATTTTGAGCACAACTGTATGTATTTCATGATTGACAGAATTTGAAAGATGACACTTTGTTTCTTATCGAAAGAAACAAAACACAAAGCTGGTGGTTAAAGGGTTAGTTCACCCAAAAATGAAAATGATGTCATTACTTACCCTCATGCCGTTCCACACCCATAAGACCTTCGTTCATCTTCAGAACACAAATTAAGATATTTCAATTGAAATCCGATGGCTCCGTGAGGCCTTCATAGGGAGCAATGACATTTCCTCTCTCAAGATCCATAAAGGTACTAAAAACATATTTAAATCAGTTCATGTGAGTACAGTGGTTCAATATTAATATTATAAAGCGACGAGAATATTTTTGGTAAGCCAAAAAAAACAACAAAATAATGACTTATTTAGTGATGGCCGATTTCAAAACACTGCTTCAGGATTCGGAGCATAAATGAATCAGAGTGTCGAATCTGCTGTTCGGAGCGCCAAAGTCACGTGATTTCAGCCGTTGGCAGTTTGACACGCGATCTGAATCATGATTCGACACACTGATTCATTGTGCTCCGATGCTTCATGAAGCAGTGTTTTGAAATAGGCCATCACTAAATAAGTCAATATTTTGTTTTTTTGGCTCTCCAAAAATATTCTCGTCACTTTATTATATTATTATTGAACCACTGTACTCACATGAACTGATTTAAATATGTTTTTAGTACATTAATGGATCTTGAGAGAGGAAATGTCATTGCTCCCTATGGAGTCCTCACAGAGCCATCGGATTTCAACAAAATATTTTAATTTGTGTTCCGAACATTAATGAAGGTCTTACGCGTGTGAAACGGCATGAGGGTGAGTAAAAAATGACAGAATTTTCATTTTTGGGTGAACTAACCCTTTAATGCAAGGTTATAAGAAATGCTCTGTGTGCTGTATCCTTTCCTGCTGCAACATTTTTTTGGTCTTTGTTTGGTAATATCTCTTGGGTTAAAGCATGGAAACTGTCATATAAGTTCTGTATCAATAACAAAATTAAGAAAGTGTCTTACAAAATACTTAATAGAATTTATCCTGCTAAGCATGTTTTGGAAAGATTTAAGCTCAATATTTCCTATACCTGTGAATTTTGTGGACAAGGAAAATAAACCATTTTGCATGTTTTTTCCACTATTTATGCAAGATTATTTTGGAAAGATTTAGAATTCTATATTAATAGAAAACTGGAGTGTACGATAGAAATGTGTATATTTTATGTACTTTTTTTATACAGAGAATGAAAATTTGAAATGTAAAGAACTACATATTACACATTTGTTTATTTTATTAGGAAGATACCATACATAAGAATACCATATACATAAGAAGTGGGCTCAAGTTAAACCAAATTTTTCACATTTTATAAATGACATTAAATTATATGTAAATCTTTTGGAACAAACCTCTCTCTGAACACATAGCCGGAGCAGTGGGCAGCCATTTTTGCAATAGCGCCCAGGGAGTGATTGGGGGATAGGTGTCTTGCTCAAGGGCACCTCAGTTGTGGGTAATGAGAGTGAAAGAGAGCACTGTTCATTCACTCCCCCCACCTATATTTCCTGCCGGGACTGAGACTGAAACCCGTGAACTTCGGGTTACAAGTCCGACTCTCTAACCATTAGGCCATGTCTGCCCCAAATAATAATAAATCCAATAAAATAAGCTTGTTTGCCATTCCCAGACTTCCAAAGTTAAGCAATATTGGGATATTTACAAATGTCACTGAACCAACAGTTCAGTATTTGCTTTTCTTGAGAAATGCACTATGATCTTTTATGACTAAGTGGACAACAAACAGCAGTTCTTCATGGTAACAATCATCTACTGAAAAACTGTTGCGGCCACAGTGGGGTCAAAAACATCATGAAGCAACACAGTGCTATTTGCTAAACCAACAAAAGGACAAATTGTGCAAATTCTTGAAATCCTCAAGAGCACTGGCTGCCTGTATATCACCAAGAAAACATCTTCATTTTACCCTAATTTTTGACTATGCACAGTATTTGTAGTACTGCTCACCTTGAATAGTGATGAAGAATTTAGTGATTGTGTCTACAAGCAGAAATAAAACATTGAGAGTGTGACGTCAAGGGTGTGACGTCACATGAAAACTATGAAATGATCCATCTCTACTCACAACTATATGCAGTTCACCAGTTTTGAAGTCTTGACTTGTGTGCAAATCAACTGTGAAGCACTGAGTATTTCTGAGATGCTTTTATTGTGCATTTTGGAAATCCAGTGACACTGACACAGTACAGAATCCTACACCCTATTCTCCCCCATTTCTCCTGACAAGGAGGAAGTACCTTAATCCTGTTTGCAATCTTAATTTAAACAGAGACATCAAGAAAAAAACGGAAAGAGAACTAACTGGCTGCGTTTTCCACAAACAACATGCATTCTGGGGTCAGGGGGGGATGAAGGGGTGACGTTCACACGGCTAAAAACAAGAGGACGTTGAAACATGATCCACTCTTACTGGTCCACTGAGTCAGTCTGTCAGATGTCTGTCCATCTTATGTCACATCCTTGTGAAAAATCAAAAAACAAATATGGAAAGAAACAAAAGCTCAATACATAAACTGTCTTGCTATACACAAATTGATATCGTCTGCTTAAATATGCAAATGGAAGGGCTTTCTTTTTCTGCATTTTATAGTGTCATTTTCTCATTTAATCTGTGTCCTCTTTCTAAAAAGGGTAAAACTAGGCCCTTCAGGAGCGGGCATCTGTCAAATCTGTAGCTGAAGTGAGAGAGAGACGTAAATTGGTCCTGAAGGAGGTTTAATCTTCCTCGCTGCCACTAACCGAATGCTCCTGTACAAAAACATTTGAAAAACAATTAGCATAAGTGAGCAACAACATGGAGGGTAAATATCTTAATATCTGTACTTTTCCAAAAAAATTTACATTTTCACCAAAATAATTACAATTCTCATCTTTTTCTCACCCTGACTCCATCCCCAATATATATGCCTTTCTTTTTTCAGATAAACAACGACTTATAGGAAAATCTCTAGGGCTTTTCACACTGCGATTAACCCTGGGTTATCATTGTTCTAAGCACCACTTTTAACCCCGGGTTATGAAACTCTGCTCCAGAGCAGTGTTGCCACCGCTTTTGCTGTGTTAACCCCACATTACAGTGCCAAAATTGTACAGGGCAAAACAATGCGGTGTTAAAATGTTTCAGCTTAACGCTTAGTCTAACGAGGGCCAGCTAGAAAAAGCTGTGCATGTAAACCTCACTCCCCTTGCTTCAAGAGGTGCACCAGCGACTGACGCTAGAGGCTGCAATCTTTAGCATCCCTGTTAGCGTGCCTGACACCCATGCCGGCGACACTGGTTTGAATCCCACTCGAAGTGGTACGAGTAGGACGAGTCACATTGGTGCCGTGACCCGGATGGTAGTGAGGTTTAGGAAGATGAGCGTAACGGAGGCCTGCTAGTAAAAGCTGTGCGAGTAAACCTTAGTCCCCGGGCCTCAAGAGGCACACTAGCAGCTGACGCTTAAAGCAGCTTAATAAAGGCCTTCTGAAGCAAAGCAATGCAGTTTTGTTAGAAAAATATCCATATTTAAAAAACTATAATAACCAGCTTCCGACAAACATTCGTACGCAAGTCGACTTATGGTGGAAGCGTAACCTCTGACATGACGTATGACGTAGGAGCAGGTGAGAGTACTCCTCTCACGGTTTAAACGAATAGGGCTGTGCAACAACTCAAGCTTCTCTACTCTTATATCGAAATCCTCTGACATTTCTATTTAAAGCTGCAGTCCGCAACTTTGTGTTAAACATTTACAAAAATTATATAATGAGAATATACAACATGTTTTCAAAACATCCATACCGTGTTTCTGTCTTATCCTGAATCATTATGGTACACTTATAATATGTGTTTATATTCGGACTATTTCAGACCGGACTGGTAGGACCCGCCGCAGAGTATCACAGTAACTGCGTGACTCGCCATAGACTTACACGGAGAAAAGTAGCTCCGGCTAGAATGTTCCTCCGCAAGACGCGTGCAGTTCTGTTTATTAAACGCTAGAGGGCCAAAAATCACGGACAGCAGCTTTAAAAGTTCACGTTTTAGACTTGTAATTAATGACCAATGTTTTGTTTTGCTCTATCCTCTGTGGTTCCACATTCATCAATACATCATGTCGTGCGCCAGAGGTTACGCTTCCTCCGTAAGTCGACTTGCAATGTTTGTTTGTGAATATGGATATTTTTCTTGCAAAAACCCATTGCTTTACTTCAGAAGGCCTTTATTAACCCCTGGGGCCGTAGGGATTACTTTTATGATAGATAAAAATTGTGCGCATTGTGATTCATTACCATTATAAAGCTTGGAAGAGCCAGGACATTTTTTTAATATAACTCTGATTGTGTTCATCAGAGAAGATAGTCATATACACCAAGGATGGATTGAGCGTGAGTAAATCGTGGGATAATTTACATTTTTGGGTGAGCTACTTTAACTATTTCAAGTGGGAAAAGCCCTTCTGAGAGTCCATATAATGCTAGTGATTCGGTGTTGGTCATTTGGTGCTTGGGAAAAAAAAGAAAAAAACACTACACTTGTGCATTATTTCTCGCACAAGCTTCACAATGGACTTATGTCACAACATCCCTCTCAAGAATGCTCATATGACCCTAGACCGCAAGATTAAAGTCACAATTGCTGTTTTTTTCAAGTGTCAAATGAACAGCACTTATTAACTTACATAATTTAGAATCACACACGTGGATTATTTTCCTAAAAACTTTGTTTATCTGTAGACAATGTCATACACATCGGGGATGGCATGAGGGTGAGAAAAAGATGAGAGAATTTTCATTTGATGAACTCAGCCTTTAAGTTCAATATTCATTATTCATGAGTACCTCCTCCTGGTCCTCCTCACTGTCATCGTCACTAACAACAGGTTTAGGGCGCGAGCTGCGTCCAGTCCGGCGTCTTCCCTTCCCTCTCTCCACCTTGTCCTTTCGACTCAGCTTTATCTTCACCTTCACTGAGCGAGCTAAAACACATACACGTATGCATGTTAATCATGGACTTTTGAATTGTACATGCGTAATACTCTGATAATAGTTGAATTTCACAAAAAATTATCACAATGGCAGTATCATCATCATCATCAATACTTACATTCAGACTCCGATCCTTCATCTGCCTCGTCTTCTTCCTCTTCGCTCTCTTCTCCCTCGCTCTCTTCCTCCTTCTCTTTCTCGATCTTCTGCCGCACACTGGTGAACACAGACTGCAGCACGATAGAGTCCTCATAGATCTGAAATATAAGATCATAATCTTATCTGATACAGCTAAATAAATTACGACACCAAGTTACAACGTTAACTGAATTGTCTATAGTTTATTAATTTACCTTAAAATTAATTTAAAAAAAAAAAAATAGCCTCAAGCAGCAATTAACGTGGTTCAAGTGCTTTAAAGCTGCGTAAAATGATATGTTTTGTTTAGCAAGCATGTAACCACAACATAGATGGAAAAGACCATTTACAGCCAATATAGGCAATTTACCATAGGAAATACATGGTTTTTAAAGCATTTTTAACAGTTATAATGCCACCTATGGTCCGATCTCCATAAAAGTTTGCATGCTTGTTTAGAATCATGTGTCGCATATGCTCACCTAATATTGTGAAGTTTTGAGTTTTCACATGACAATTTTCAAGTCAATCAGACTTTGCCTGGTTATAGCCATTTTTAATTTTTTTTCCAAGTTTTAGGGCCACCAAGTGGCCAGTTACCAAGTCCTTTTTCATGCAACCACAGAATGAGCTCTTACATATGCGTACTGAGTTTGGTGAAAATATCTCATTCTGTTCATGAGTTATAGCCATTTTAGTAAAAGTGGCTCTGCCCACTTGGAACGTTTTGGCGGCCCCTTAGGGACCATGAATCAAAGTGTCCACTTAATTATTGACAATTATTGACTCCAGAGAATCTTGCTGCACTAGTTTTGTATAGATTGGGCCAAAAACCTAGGACTAGTTCGCAAAAGTAGTTTTTTTTGTTGTTTTTTCTAAAAATCCAAAATACCCGAAAATATAACTGGGGGACGATTGTCATGTATTTTGTCTGTCTTGAGCCGAGGATTCCAATGATATAAGACACTTGAGCCTACTGCTAACAGGAGTTATCAACGATTTTGTACTTTTTCACCGCTGTAGCGCCTGTCGGGGCGAGCCTTGTCGATCGGGGCGGGCCTTGTTGACGTTGTAGGTGGTATGAGTACCACCAGCCCTCAAAGTTTTAAGTCTCTACGACTTATGGTTTAGTCTGCCCGATCACTTTTATGGGAGAATGCTGATCCTTGGAAATTTTTAAGAATTACAATAAGTTTTCAGTGTTATGCGCATGAAACCCTAATTACAAACACGCAAAAAAAAAAAAAAAAAAAAAAAACTAATTAAAACATTAATAGTATATTAATGATAAAACATCTTCGATATATTTTGCATGAAGTGAATGGAGAAAATGAACATGAAGGGTTGTAATGTCCCAATGCAAAAAACTCTTAATGGTCCTAAAAATAACTTTAAACATTAAACAAAATACCCTGCAAATTTGAGAACAAGATGGTCCATTAGTGCTTTTGATTAGTGTAATTCATTTAATAACACTCAGTGTTAAAGAGGATGATGAATATTACCAGTGATCCCTCGAGGTTGAAGGTCTGAGCGTTCTGACAAAGCAGCATGACATCTTTCTCCAGGTCATTCAGACTTCGGTACTTGTGGCTCCTGATGCGCTCCTGTACAGAACAGAGACCAGGATTCAACACATGAAACTTTATTTACCAATATATTATTATGAATTTAGCTAATGCATTTCAATTGGTGTTTGTGAACCAGCCAAAACATTCATAAGTGTAAAAAAATTAAATCAATTAAAATAAAAATTAATAGTTGACAAACCTTGATCTTCCTGAAATCCACAGGTTTGCGAATGAGTTCGTAATATTCTGGCAGCTCTTTACGAGATGGCAGCTGAATAAACACCTCACTCAGTTGCCTCCCATTGCTGTTGAGAGATACAGTGAAAAAAAAATTGACTCCTAAATGTTTATCTTATCGTCATCAATTAAAGCATAAAATATCCCTATAAGCATGGAAACACTGTGTTTATCTGGTCTGGAATCCTTTTTGGTAAGACGTTTTTTTCTAGCCCTTGTTTTCAGTTAAAAATCTGTTTTTTAATCTTGTTTAACTATAAAATAACAAAACACATTGTTAAAGGGGACCAATTACGCCCCTTTTCACAAGATGTAATAAGTCTCTGGTGTCCCCAGAATGCATCTCAAGTTTCAGCTCAAAATACCCCACAGATCATTTATTATAGCTTGTCAAATTTGCCCCTATTTGGGTGTGAGCAAAAACACGCCATTTTTGTGTGTCCCTTTAAATGCAAATGAGCTGCTGCTCCCGGCTCATTTTCTAGAGGAGGGCGGAGCTTTAACAGCTCGCACAGCCAAAAGACGATTTTCACTAACGGTGTTCATCCTTACATTGTTCAAACCGGAGTCGGACACTGATGGAGACTCAGGAAGAAGTTACAACTTTTAGAATGGCTAAATTTATGTAGTTGTCGATGAGTTGAATCAACTCCACAAATAGCATGTGCCGACATGTTAATCTTTTGTGCAAATCCAGCGTTGAAGAATTGACCCTCGTTTGTGAAGCAGTCTGGCGTAAAATGGCATGGTAACAACACTCTACTTTTTTAATTCTGTGCAGCTGCCTTTAACCATGAAAAACATGGGTCAAATTGACCCACAAACTTCAATCGTAACAGAAATTTTGTACACACATTCTACAACTCAGTGTGTCGACACTTTGCATGCATGTTCATGATTCTGAGAAAAATTAACAAAAGGGACAGGAACATGGCCGAAGAGACGTACCCATCCTTGTATTTGATTACAGCATCCACAACCTTCTTCATCTTCTTGGTGAGCGTGGGAGGGTTGGGAGAAAGTTTTTCAGCAGGAGGACGGCCACGCTTCTTCTGTTTCTTACTGTCGTCATCTTTATCTCTGCTCCGCCCACTGGAGCTGGGCGTGGCCGGGCCTGGAAGGTCGAGGTCACGGTCGCGCTTCCTCTTCCGGGTTGTTTTCTTGTGGCGCACATCCTCCTCAATCTCATCAAGGGTGCCTTCCTCGATGGCCTGAGCAGCAGTAAAATAGGTCAATACACTTGCCATTTTATAACAAAAGAATCAATACAATGCAGTTGTGATTCCTCATTCACCTTCAGCCACTGTTTCTCCGTGAGGGAGTCACTGTAGTCCACCTCCTTCCTCTGACGGGAGCCGCGGCCGAACATCTTCTCCTCTTCTTCTTCACAGGTGAGTCTCTCCACCTCCGCGTCGTCCTTCATGATCCAGGTGGGCAGCTCATCCTCCTCCATCAGCCGGGGTCTGCGCTTCGGGTTACGAGCTTCTTCACGACGGCGGTCGAGATCCATGCGCTGGACGAAAAAGAAAAGGAAAATCAGGAAGAATTGGAATAACAAAGTCGAACAAAACAAAGAGTGTCAAGTTAACGGAAGTGAAATGAAAACAAGGAGCACTCCTGACCATGAAGTGATCAAACTCTTCCTCGCTTCTAGCGATCATCTGATTAACGGTCTCGTCATCGGGTACTTCATCTTCCTCCTGAGAAATGAGAGAAAACAAATGAGAGCATAAACATTAACTACAGAAAACTGAGTCTGAAATTGTCTATCATAAATGAGTGTCTGTACCTCATCCTGCTCTTCGTGCTCCAGGATGGCCTGCAGGAAAGCTTTGCGCTCATGACTGGAGGATTTCTGGTCGAACATACCAGCCTGGATGACCTTTTGGTCCACGTTCAGTTTGTATTTGGCAGCGGCCAGGATCTTCTCCTCCACGCTGTTCACAGTACACAGACGCAGCACACGCACCTCGTTCTGCTGCCCGATACGATGGGCACGATCCTGGGCCTGCAGATCCTATTATTACAAGTAAATAAGAAAGGCGTTAAGAGACATTAGGCATGTGACAATATCAAATTTTCATGTTGCGATTAATGGCTGAAGCTTTTAACACGGTATATGGTATTATCACAATATTAAAGTTGCAAAAAAAAAAAAAAAAAAAAGTGTCATAGTAAAACAGGTTTAAGAACTCTTTCTTATAACAAAAAGAACTCTGAATATTTAAATACAATAATACAATACTCAAAAAAATAAAGTAATATTTTCAAACAGATTAAAGTGCAAAAGAATTAGGCTATAAAGAACAAAAGGTAACATTTCACAATAAGTAAATGCAGAATACAGCAGTGTTGTGCATTTTATATGGTTGATGGGGAAAGTATTCTTAAATGCATTATAAAAATTTGTAATAAATTATTATTTATTGTATTTTGAAGTGCCCACAATAATATTGTGCATATTCATTATCGTGATATATCGCATTACCGAATATTGGCACAAGTCTAAGAGACATCAAATATTGTGGGAGAATTCCAATTCAAAAAAAATATATTATATCAAATAAATTTGAAAACGTGTCGCATAAAGTGTGAGTACCAAGCAACATCTCCAGGTGCACCCTTGAGAACAAGACCAAAAAAAGTTATGTGCACCCCTGCATTTCACCCATCAATAATCATGTTTAAAAAATAAAATAAAATCATGATTTCAGTATTGACCAAAATAACTGTGATTATGATTTTTGCCATAATCTGGCAGCCCTACCATACATTATGTAAGATCTAATACAACGGAGTGGGATTTGTGAACACTTCAATCACTTTTTTGTCAGTGGACTTCAAGATCTTCCCCTCTTCTTAAATATAACTAAATATTTTAAGTGACAGTATTGTACCTGGTGAGGGTTCCAGTCGCTGTCAAAGATGATAACAGTGTCAGCAGACTGCAGGTTCAGCCCCAGACCTCCTGCTCTGGTGCTCAACAGGAAGATGAAGTATTGAAAGGATGGATCATTAAAGTTCTTCAGCAGCATGCCACGATCCTCAGCCTTAGTGGTTCCTACAAGGACAAAAGAAAGATGCCAGCACGATTAGACTGATAGTCTTTAATGAGCTATTAAATCAAAGACCTTTCAGAATCTGGTTGAAGCCGACTCACCGTCCAAGCGCAGGTATTTGAAGTTGCGGTAAGCAAAGTAGTCCTCCATGATGGTCATGAGCGAGGTCATCTGACAGAAGAGCAGCACTTTGTGGTTGGTGGCGCGGAGCTTCGGCAGGATACGGTCCAGCAGCTCAAACTTACCAGAGGCACGGTACAAATCAGGTCTAAAGATACAGAATATAGTACGTCACAGAGAAAACCAATGAGAATGCAAAGTTATGAATGCAAACTTTTTGTTCTACGTACCCCTGAACAATGCCTCCAGTGAAGCCCAAGTGCTCAGAGAAAGATTCCTGCAGAATAGATATAGGTCAAACAAGGTGCCACAAATCCAGAAGATACACATACAGGGATAAATATGACCTCATATGCGGAATATATGAAACAAATGATCACCTCAATGTGCTGGAACATGTAAGGGTGATTACAAATCTTCCTCAACTGCATAATAGTGTTCATCAGAGTCTTGGTGCCTCCTTTACCCTGTTATAAAACAGGAAGATGGATATTAGACTCATTCAGAAACACACTGAACGTTCCTCACACATTCTCTCTGTGAATCACGTCTTCTCACCTTCTTGTCTTTCTCAGAGCCATCAGTGAGAAGCACTCCTTTAGCCTGCATGTGTCTGTACAGCACTCTCTGTAGAGCTGACATGTCGCACTTGATCACATATTCCACCTGAACGCAAGGAAACAGAGATGGACAAAATCACATTTCAACGTAAAAATAAAAGCTTCAGTACCAAACATGCTCATGTTCATAACTGATTCAGTGATTTGAAGTCTCTCTGTGGCATTTCATGTGTATTAAAATGTTTTACTAAAAATACACACTACCGTTTAAAAGCTTAGGGTCAGAAAGTTTCTTATTTTGTAAAGAAATTAATACTTTTATTCAGCAAGGATGAACTGTATTTTTGATCCAACTTTTGAACAGAAGTGTATGTAGATAAATATTGCTGTCTATTACTAAGCATTGTCATATTGGTGCATATAAACAAAAGAAATAGGTAAATAGTCTGCTTATTTAGTAAATAAAACATGGAAAATATGCCTGGAATATTATAAATTTCGATGATTTCTTGCATTAAACAATTTTCTGTTGAAACTTGGGAGGGGGGAGGAAAAGGGAAAAGGAATTTCAGGACAAACACAAATTGAGAGATGCATATTCAATAGTCAAAAGAGTGAAAAATATAAATTGTTTTATCTGAATAGTTTGCATGTACAAACAAAAACAAACCTTCTCCGGCAGTTGGGCCTCCACTTCCTTCTTGAGTCTCCTCAGCAGGAAGGGGCGAAGCACTTTGTGCAGACGACGGATGATCAGAATGGTCTCTTCTTCATTCAGGTCCACCTTTAAATCATAACATTGTACAAGTAAGTTTAAAGAGCGAGATCACACAAAAACAATTTCAATTTGTTGTATCCTGTCCAAATGTGCGTGTACACCTCCTAAAACTTCTCGTGTCTTGATTTTAAATCAGGTTACCTTCTCTCCAGTCATGGCGAACGGAGCGTTGAACCACTGCTCGAACGTGCTGCAGCTCTTGAAGATGGTGGGCAGCAGGAAGTTGAGCAGTGCCCACAGCTCAGGCAGCTTGTTCTGCAGCGGCGTGCCGGTGAGCAGCAGACGCCGGGGCGCCAGGTAGTGTGTGTTCAACACCTGAGTGAGTTTACAGTGGTGGTTCTTCATACGGTGACCTTCGTCCACTATCATGTACTTCCAGCGGAGCTAAGAGAGACACAGAATCATTACTAACTGAACAAGTTAAGTCAAAAAGCTTTACAAAAAAAAGGATGTAAACGAGTGACAATAATAACTTGACACCCAGCAGATCTGTACCTTGGCCAGCACTTGCTTGTCTTTGATGATGTACTCATAAGTGGTGACCAGCACGTTGAACTTGCCGCTGCGCAAAATGGGAACGAACGCGCGGCGGGCAGCAGGAGAGCCCTGAGAAGAAAACAAGCAATTAACCCTGTAATATTCTCCATGCTCCTCCAGTTACTTGCTTCAGTGACTATTTTATTTTGTATCCCTTTGCATTAATTTTTGGAAAACCAGTTGAATTTGCCAAAATTGTTTTTTGACATCATTTAAATACTACATAAAATGTATCAAATAGCTACCTTGTAAGAAACTTTCACCACAGATGGAGCCCACTTATCAAACTCGTACACCCAGTTCGACAGAGTCCTGTAAGAGAAGACAAATAAAGGTCACTGTAATTATTTCTGTTGAAATGTTACCAAATATAATGGATCAATAATACAAAAATGACAAAAAGAAGATGGTTTAACCATAGATTAAAAAAAGAGGTTTGATTTGTTCTTGCAAAGAGTATATTACAAGTGTAAACACCCCAAATTTCAGTCATAGAGGGATGATTCACAAATAGTCTTCAGAAAAGTAGTTTTTTAAAATTATTAGATAGATTCATTCTTTCCAAATATAGATATTTAAGTAATCTAGCGAACATTTCTGCATATTCTTGGAATATATAAATTGCAGAAAAACAAAATATCCGCAGTTTTTGTCATGCAGCCCTGGTGTAGAGTGTGTAAAGTGACTCACGAGAGGGGGACGATAATAAGGAAGGGTCCGTTGAGGCGTTTGTACTCCATGAGGTAGGTGATGAGTGCGATGGTCTGGATGGTTTTTCCCAAACCCATTTCATCAGCCAGAATGCCATTCAAGTTATTGTTATACAGAGACACCAGCCACTCTAGACCTTTGATCTGTAGACGGGACAGATGCAATAAGTTTGGCACATGCCTTTTATCAAATCTCACCAGTTCACTTAGGACATGTGGTTGTATTTACAGTTATTTTGCTCTGTATGTGTGTACCTGGTACTGTTTGAGCTGTCCGTTGACTAGCAGGCTTGACTGTCTGTCCACCTTCTCTGTGACGGCGTGAGCCACGGCGTAGTAAGACTGCAGGCCGCGAGCGAATGCTGCGTTACCGTATTCATCATCAACATCCTGCTTGGCATGCCTGCGTGAGAGAGGGATCTTATTTATATACACCGTTACGACAGAATAGAACTACAAAAGGACCATGGGATTGGTCAGAAATAATCCCATCTGTATGCAGCTTTAAGCCAGTAACATACTCAATGATGTGACGGGCGTCCACCTCAGACACATCCTCACTGTCTGGATCTGGAATAATCTTCTTCTCCTCTGTTAGGGACTGAGAGGACTGAGGCTCATCATCATCCTCCTTTAGAGAAGAAAATAAAATGGTACATTAATACAATGAACTGTAAAGATATGTATTCAACTCTAATTTATTAAGTTACACATAGATGCTGATATAACTAGATGTTTTTTGTAATTATTAATTTTACATACACGGTGTTGGGGAAAGTTACTTTTAAAACAAATGTGTTACTCCTTAAAGTAACTAATTGCATTACTTAGTTACTTTTTATGGAAAGTAATGCATTATGTTACTTTTTCTCACCTGGGCTGGGCTTGCTTGTTTATTTTTAATAAAAAAGTTTTTTTTATGCAAATTCACACCTGTACGGTTAATAAAGTGAGATTAAATACATAAAGTATATTGCTTGTGTTATGTTTTATTACTACAAGTTTGTGTAATATTCTGAGTTTGCACTTTACTGTTTTTATTCATTTCGAGGGTTACTGAATCAGTTTTTGGGCAAGTGAGACGAGTAAATGCTCACTTTAGGTCTAGAACTACAATAAGCATCAAGTTAACCTCACACATTTCTCCCAATTTCCCTCAACATAAGGAAAGGAGAGCTGTCAGTCAATAAATAGGAAAACAGTAACTCAGATATTTTGTTATAAATGTAAAAGTAAAGCATTACTTCACTAGTTACTTAAAAAAGTAATCTGATTACGTAACTTGCATTACTTGTAATGCATTACCCACAACACTGTACATACCATTTTTCAAATTGTATATATATATATTGTGATTCTAAATAAAATTTCATTAAATGAATAGGTTATGAAAAATGTATACTGGACAACCACATAATAGACTTTTCAAATTTTGTAATTATATAATTTGTGATCATAAATAAAATTAAACAGAGGTTGTAAAATGTATAGTGAATGGTTAAAATGGCTTTTAAAATTTCAGCCTACTGTAATGGACACCAGTATCAGAAGGTTAAAATGTGTATAAAAACAAACATTTGTTATCGGTGTCAGGTCATGGCAGCAGTATCTCACAGTAAACTAGCCATTAATCTTATTCTGATGATGGCCTACTTGCTGACAGCTCAAGGCTGTGAACACGCACACTAGAGTTTTCTCTTCAAGTGCATTTAAAGCCCTTGCAGAAAGCACAATGTGTTGCTCATAAGATGCCGAACATACAGATATGAGAGATGAAGAACAGCCATACCTCTTCCTCTTCTGAGCCACTATCTTCACTATCTGACCGCGGGGCAACCTCGTACCTACAGAAAATGAACAAAACAACGTTCAGACAAATCTGCTGCTTTAGTCAGATATATGGAAATAATAAACACACTAAATTAGGGACAAAATTGTTGTGATGTGCTTGTGCTACTCCAACTCTTTTCATTAGTAGATACTCAAGAACATATTTTGAAAGAATGAGATGCCCAAAGTGTGTCTCACTCACCCTGGATTCATCTCCAGCCAAGTATCCAGTTGTCCAGCTTTAGGAGCATCCATGCCAGTGAGGATCTTCCCACTGTCCACGTGAATCACCTTCACCGGTAAGTCACTCATTTGACTGGTCTCATCCAGAGGCTAAAATATAAGACAAAAACGTAGTTGCATAAGATTAGGTTACCACTGCTTTTAACCAATACATTTCCATACTTAAATTGTAATCATTACTGTTTTTACTGTATTCTTGATTAAGCATTAGAGACTTCTTTCAAAAACATTAAAAATTATCATTCATTTTCAACCGATTCAAAAGAACAACTCACAAATTTAGCATTACTATGACTTGCAAGCATGTTTAACTCCACACAAACAATACCTATCTGTTAAAAAAAAGTGTAAAGCAAAGCTATAAAAAATAAATCACAATACTCTTTTACACACTCTTAAAATTCCCTGAAGACAGTCAGAGTCCTGAGTTTACAATACATAACAGCGAACAGTGATTCTAAACTGCATTTGCACCATGTCCAATACAATATATGCAATTAGTTATTGATTTATCAAAATTTTTTGAAATTAAACATTATAAATTTTACACAAAACTTAAAAAGAACAATTATTTTGAATCAAGTAAATCATGAATTACCACAAGAGACACATTTGCACAAATGATCAACCAAGCTAATTGCAAAAAGCCAAATATCTGCCAAATTTAAGGTCTCACCTCTCCATCTGGACCCAGAGCAGGAACTCCACCCTCTGCATTCTCTGGCTTCTGTGAGGAGAAAAGCATACAGAAAGATCTCACACACACTACTGAAAAAAACAACTAAGCATTTAGATTCCATTATGGAACCCTTTCCATTCCATTAAATCCCCTCACCTTCTTTTTCTTCTTCTTCTTCTTCTTCTTGTCTTTGAGAGCCTGGACAGCTTTGTGAGCTCTGACGAGCTCGGTGAGGTTGGCCACATACTCGTCCGTCTGCTGCAGCAAGTAAGCCAGACGTTTGTCTTTCTTCTGATCAATCAGCTTCCTGTAACCCTCTTCATCTTCAGCCTGGGAGAAACACACACAGAACATGCTTTCTTTAGACATTTGTTCAGAGAAAACGCGCTTCAATTTTGTGTTTAATGTTTAGTTGTTGTCAAGTCTTTCAAAAAAAATATGGCAAGTGTGTGCATCTCCTCACCATCAGCCTTCTCATTCTCTCCTTCTCGATACGCTCGTTCTCCTTCTTCTGCTCTCTCTCAGTGTTGGCATGGTACGTGGCTACGGCTTTGGTCAACTTTTGCATCTTTGCAGTGATGGAGCGATGATATTCCTTGAAGTCTTTAGCATGCTGCAGGATGCTGTTGAGATACTCCTACAAACGAGAACAGGCGGTTCGGTCACGAACAATGTTTTTTGTCATTTGTGAATCAGGTTTAGGGTGCAAAGCACACATTTACAACATTTTTTGTACATATCTTTTGTAAAACTCATGACTGAACTGTAAATGTACCTGATGTTTCTGTCGGCGCTTACGTTCCTGCTCGATCTTCTGCTGTTTCTCCAGTTTCTCAGTGATACGAGCTTCACGCAGGGACTGTCTCTTGCTGCGCTTGTAGGCCTTGCCATTCAGCGCGGTCTCCAGAGCCGTATCACGCCGCATACACACTACGACTTCCTGCCGGAGCTGTGTTGACATGGACAACATGGGTCAAAAACCACTAAAATATGGCAGGACTAGGCTGAACTCAATTACAACCACCTTCCAGAGCATTATGCATTAATATTATTGAGATATTTTAGTGAGATATTATTGAGATTAATATTAGTGAGATATTTCTTGGAAAATCATGTATAAACTAATAAAAATGAAAGTTATGTTACATTTTATAATTTATAAGAAAAATAAGTAAAAATAAATAAATAAATAAATAAATACAAATAATAATTTGTATACCAATATTGTAAATAATAATATTGGTAGAAATCATACATATATAAAATAAAATAAATAAAAATAAATAATTGAATAATGATAAATAAATACATAAATAAAAAAACAGTCATTTAATAATAACAACAACAACAACAGGGATATGCCCAAAGCGGGCAAAGACACTGAATAACGAATGAATAATGCACTCTACGGAGCCTCTAAAGGGACATGCTTAGGCTTGCTGCGGTAGTCTGAGTTGCACAGTGTTTGTCCATACTAGGGCTGGGCGATATATATCGCATGAGATTGTCACGCGCATTTCGTCAGTAAAGCCGGTTCCCTGATTACCGCTAAATCGCCATCACCTGCTTCCAAATGGAGCGGCATTTAATAGACAGAGCCGTAGTTCACTGTCAAGCTACGCAATATCGCGTTCATTACCGAAGGCGATTCATCTGCGATATGAACACGATATTGCGTAGCTTATCAGTGAACTACGGCTCTGTCTATTAAATGCCGCTCCATTTGAAAGCAGGTGATGGTGATTTAGCGGCAATCAAGGGAACCAGCTTTACTGACGAAATGCGCGACAATCGCATGCGATATATCGCCCAGCCCTAGCCCATACACTGATTACATTACTTTCACTGTCAATAGATCATTTAGTTTAGTTGGACAACAGACGCTACAATTATGAACTTAAAGCATCTGCTCCACATATAGCATGAGCTGCAGTCACAGGACAGTGCAGCAGGAGTCAGATTACACTCATCACATGACGAGAATAAGGAGAGATGACTGACAAGACGATGGCGGAGGATTTGGTGCGCTACAGATCCTAAGCGTCATTGACAAATATCTTATCTTGTAAAATATGTAGTCGTGCCTCCGCTTCCTATACACAGAGTATGCATGATTGAGAATTCGAAAGCGCATTCAAAAGTGATTTCATATCACCCCGCATATTGATAGCAGCTCCGTGATACCTGCAAATTATATACAATATAACTACCCAACTATATAATTGCGAAAGGAAATTTAGGGACTCCGTAGAATGCATTAGTCATCATCCATGCCTTTCCGAATAAGGTCTTTGGGCTTTGGGCAAGTCCCTAAATAATATAATGGAAGTCATACCTGTCTCTGAAAGTTCAGGAGCCTAAGTGCCTTGAGCTCGATGTTGGCTTTGGTCCTCAAGTCTCCAGCCAGAGAGCCTGGAAGGTTCTCCAGTTCCTGAATACGATGAGCAATACGAGCTTGTAACCTGACCGACGGAAACAAAATCATTAAATTTTGGTGAAACAAGATAGGTGTTCACAGAATATAACAAGTGTGTTTTACTGTAAAACCTCAGTATTTGTCAATTCTTGCCTAAACGCATCAGGATCTCTCATCTCACCTGTACTCTCTCTCCTGGAGGATCTCCACTGGGTCCAGACCCCGAGGTTTCTGGATGGGTGTGATGCGGTTCTGTTTCTGATGCAGCATCATGGGCGGCTGGGCCGGTTGTCCTGGAGACTGGGTCTGAGGGGGCATGACGGGAGAGGCAGCGGGAGGAACTGAAGGCGGCGCTGGAGAGGGGCGGCCCGTGGGCTGAGGAGGTATCAGCTTCTGTGGGGCACTTGCAGGGGCGGCAGCGTTCACCATGGGCCCTGAGATTACAAACGCATCGTAAATACGTGACTAAGAAATTCCTTTAATAAAACCCGGATAGCTGTTGAGGTTTCCCGAATACAATACAAGACTAAATTTTAACTGCTTATTGGTAGTGATTGTGGATAATTTAGACAATTTACTGACCTTCAGGCCAAGCTTTAGGTGGTCCATTGGTGGGCTGTCCCTGCAGGCCTGGAGGAACACCAGAGGGTCCTGGAGGAGGCATGTTTGGACCGACCATTCCTGAAACACACAAACGGTTAAAACATTTGCATTGGAGTAAGATTAAAATAGATTCATTGTAGGAATCTGCCAAAATCTGGTCAAGAACATGTTCAAATCATTTTAAGACCAAAGAAAAAGTTAAATTTTACTTTGCAATTTTTTTTTAATATAAATTATATTTATATTTCAGGACTGTTTAGATTAGTTTTTCTTTTGCATTTTGAAAGACTGAAAGCTGATTTAAAAAAAAAAAAAAAAAGATTCAAATATTTTATTAAAATAAATAAAAAGTATTTGTAAAGTATTTGTATGTTAAAGCTAGGGTAGGCAATGTTTTTTATAAACACTTTTTGTTATACTGGTTTAAACAATCTAGGGGATCATGTGACACTGAAGACTGGAGTAATGATGCTGAAAATTCAGCTTTGACATCACAGGAATAAATAAATTACATTTTACAATATATCCAAATAGAAAACAGTTATTTTAAATTGTAAAAATATATCAGGGCTGACCTTAGGTGGTGGTTATTTTAGCATTTTCGGAGAGCTGTAAAATTTTTTTATGAAATGTCGCCTTACCAGGTGGTCGATTGTAGTTGGGTCCTCCAGGACCGGGACCCCCAGGTCCAGGAGGTCCTGCTCCTTGTCCTGAAGCAGGGGGCATGTTGGGCATCCCCTGCTGCATGCCTGGCATGGGCCGCTTTCCCTGCACGGCCATCTGCAGGTGGTCAGGTAGAGGCTGCCCACGTGCCAGCATCTTATAGGCCATGATCTGTGCCCGCAGCTGGTGAAGCTGGTTTTGGTTGAAAGGAGTGGGTCCGCCAGCACCACCAGGCCCACCTGCATTTGGAGGTCCTCCACTGGGTCCCGAACCTGCAACACCACCAGCACCTCCGCTCCGGTTCTGCAGGTCACCGCCCTCCATGGGGACGGCACCAGGACCAGAAGGCATCATGGGGCCAGACGGAGGCCCGTTAGAAGGTACCGGGCTGGGGGCATGTTCAGATCCACCCAAAGGAGAGGGATAACCTGTAAGAAATTAAAGAGAACATTAAATTGTTACATTTTCAAAGAAAATATTAGCCCTTGCAAAAAACACTGCTGAGTCATAGGTGTTTTTCAATGCATTGCTAATGTAATTGCTAATGCGTTCCGAGTTGCTTTATAGTGCTTAAATCACAATTTGAGGTGACATTTGTGTCTGTTGCACAGTACAGGATGAGTTACACACCAGTTTAATACTTGGAGGGAAAAGTATGATCAATTACAATAGTGATATTTGCTTTAAGGCAAACACAAAGACTTTAGATTATATTATAAATATACAAAATATAAATGCAAACTCTCCAAAAAAAAAAAAAAAAGACAAGTCATTAATTGTAAAATTTAGGTATACTGCAGAGCTGCAGAAACACAAAACACTCATATCTGTTGCTTCTAAGTCTGTAAACATCCTATTATTATTATATTTGTTTCTTTTTCTGTCATGACTTTGTGGTTTCCAACAACTGTCTGTCTTTTGGTTTCAAAAGGTTAACCCCCATTCACCTTACATTTCTGGAAAACAAGCGTGTGAGCGGCCCCAGCGGAAGAAGAAAGCAGTGCACACATCAAAGGGAAATGCGAGCAAACAGGTTGGATGGCTTTTCTATACCCAGTCTAAACAGTTTAGCAGTGAGCACACCATCTGTCTGCCATTTAACACAGAGTGTACTAAACATCTGCATCCCTCATATTTCACACATGTAAATTATATTACATCATATATCATAGATACAATGATTGTTAAAAGATGAATAGAATGACAGATAGATAGAAAAAACAACAGAATTAGAGACAGACAGACAGATAGATAGATAGATAGATAGATAGATAGATAGATAGATAGATAGATAGATAGATAGATAGATAGATAGATAGATAGATAGATAGATAGATAGATAGATAGATAGATAGATAGATAGATAGATAGAGACAGATTCAGTTAGATAGAATGGATGGATGGAACCACAGATCGAAAGATACTGTAGATACCTTGAGAGTGTTGGTCCATAGGGCTGGGTGGGGGTCCCATGCCACTGTGCCCACCCTGTCTCATGCCCATACCCTTCATTTGACCGTAGCGTTGATCTTCGGGAATGCCTTTCTCGAGCATGCCTTCCATGGGCTTCAAAACAATAAAAATAAATAAAGATTAACTCAATGATATGGACCAAACAGCATAAATGAAACAAGAAACAAAACCACAAAAGAATCAGATGCATATTGATGTAACCTGTCAGTACCTTGTGCATGTGCATGTTGTCCTGGGGGTAACCTGAGGGGCCCTGTGGAGGTAGTGGGTGTCCTGAGGAGGGGGGCCCAGGGCTGGGGCCCATCATGCCATGGGCAGAGCCAGGTGAGGGTCCAGGACTAGGCCCTAACATGGCTCCTGGAGATGGCCCAGGGCCTGGGGAAGGGCCCGGCCGAGGGGTCCCGCCCATAGGTGGGTCAGGGGTGGACATCTCTCAGCAGAGCCAGAAGACGTAAGAGGCAGAAAAACAGTGTCCTGTGTCCGTTTTCAGAAAGCCTGGAAATGCAAAATAAGATTAATTTCAGCAGCTTGATAAAAAACAACAACAACACATGAAACATGCCAAAACAAGCTTAAAAACAGCGCATATAAATATATATATATATATATATATATATATATATATATATATATATATATATATATATATATATATATATATATAAATATATATATAAATAAATAAATATATAAATATATATATATATATATATTATATATATATATATACACTGTGTAAATATATATATATAAAATATTTATGCACACACACACACATATATATATATATATATATATATATATATATATATATATATATATATATATATATATTTTATATATATATATATATATATATATATATATATATATAAAAATTGTTAGTGATAATGAGGAAAAAAGCTCATACCTGTCAAGTATATAGCAACCATATTAACTATTA
Organism: Megalobrama amblycephala; assembly: GCF_018812025.1. Lineage (NCBI taxonomy): Eukaryota > Metazoa > Chordata > Actinopteri > Cypriniformes > Xenocyprididae > Megalobrama > Megalobrama amblycephala. The sequence goes on along the minus strand of NC_063044.1, from coordinate 1,870,820 downwards.
TATAATGTAATTAATTAATAGTGCGCTTCAGATTAATTCAGCTACAAAAGCACGGCCCTTAAAACGAGACTAGAAAATGGGTTAATTAATCTGTGCCTTAATGTATGTCAATGAATACATTAACACATTTTAGCACAGACCCTAAAGTAGGCTTTTTATCAGATTGTATTTCGTTTTGCCTATTGTATATCAACATTTGTGTCAATTTAAAATATGTAAAATAATATGTTTAACACATTAAAAGATTTAAAGTTGTTCAAAAGTGACTATATATTTTTAAAAAATCACGCATCTTAAGAAATTACCTTGCCTTAAAACATGTAAAAAAAAAAAAAAAACTTTATAAGGTTTTAAAAAGACTATTATGTCTTAAAACAAATCAGACATGATCATAAACTACAGCTTACAACAATATATAGGAGACTTAAAAATGTTATATAAATATTAAATTACACAGATGTGTCTTTCTTTAGCGCTTAGCAGTGAAATTTTAATTTGTAAAATAAAACATCCACACTAATATTCCAATTTTATTATTTATTTTGTTATTACTGTGAACACCATAAAAATACACCAGCACACATTCAGACAACATAACTATATAATGCCATGCTATAAAATGTATCATTTTCATAACTGTTTTCCCCCATACTTTTTAACATAAGCTCAAAAGCCTGTAATAATGTTGAATGTCAGGTTTTATTAAGACAACATGCTACACCATTGGGGTGCATTGACACAAAAAGTCAATCTGTATATCTGTTTTTTCCCCAATAGGCAATAATAATGGAAATATTCAATAGTGTTGTGTAGCCAAGAAAAATTACAAATACTGAAACAAATAAACCCACCCTGAGAAATATTCACTGGAGCCAAAATTGTGACAACTAGCCCCGGTGTCAACTATAAATAAATAAATGCAAAGTGCGTTTTCTGCCGGTTCTCATAATATTATTTCAATTGTGAAACAGCTGAAAGTAAATTATGAGGTCTAATTAATGCAAAACAATTTACTTTAATGATTAAAGTAATTACTAGCTAAAAATACATATGCCGGTTAACAAGCTTTTCGCGAGTTTATGTATAAAAATAACCTAATTTTACAAACACTTCTAATTAATTATGGAGCAAAACAAACTTATATCAAAAACGGTTTTAATAAACAGTGATAAAAGAATAAACGACAAATTTAGTTTTTTCCCCCCAAAGGCTAACGAGAATTAGCAGCCGGCTAACACTGAAAAGCTAAACATTAGCCAACAATAACTTCACTAATGTTTATTTTCAACACTATAATGAATAACGATATAATGCTGCATGGATTTTCTAAAATATACAGGAAATTGTGGTAAAGCGAAAACTATTTGAGTGATTTTTTTTAAACGTGACCCAACTAAGGAACAAGAGAAAGACAGAGCTCCATTAAAACCAAAGACATAAAACAAAACGACTTTTACCCGGTTAAAACATCCCCCTTATGTTTTCACCAGATGTTATGTGTTTGCGCAGAGTTTAAACGTTATGAAAGTTGTTTAAAAATAGTTTGAAAATAATAAATAAGACCGAAAAGGAAAGACAAAGGACCGGTTTGTGTGTATGTGTGATTACAGTCGGCCATGCTGTGCTTCCCCTTGTCTGTGTGTGCTTTAAAAAAAAAAAAAAAGAAGAAATAATTTGAGTTTTCCAACTCGAGCACAGAGCGAGCATCTTTTTAAAGATGATTGATCCAACCCGCCTTCCGTACGCTTGACCCCAGTACCCCGCTCGAGTTACATTCCCAAAACTTATTCATTCATTCCGCCGCTGCTCTGGCACTGTAATGTCGGACTGATCGGAGCACAGCAAACCCGCGACATGAACAACTTGCTCGCGCTCTACAACTGTTACAAAATGTATCAATTTAAAAGTCCGCCGTGATGACATGTGTCCTGCAAACATTGTGCCGTGTTTGGAGCGTGACTTACAGTGTATAATCGCGCCGGTCTCTTCCCCGTACTCTTCGGCAAATCTAGAAACAAAGGACAGCACAGCTAGTTCCTTTTTCCTTCTCACTTCCCCCTCCCATCTGGTCTGATTGTATCTCTAGAGGGCCTGAGCGCATCAGCCAGCGGCTCGCGAGCGCCCCCTAACATCAACGAGCGGAAGCTCTTGGTTTGAGCCTCATCACGGAGGATGGAATGTAGACTGCATGGCTTAATGGGGGATGGGTTTACTGCTTAGCCTACCTACTGAAAATCTGCGTTTATATCTGTATATGTTTTTAGTTTTCGCTCCCATTGCTTTTCATTAGTCTGTTATGGAAGCCACTAAATAAAAAAAAATAAAAAGAGTAATTGCGACTTTTTATCTCAGAATTCTGACTATATACAGTACTGTGCAAAAGTCTTAGGCACGTCAGTATTTTCACCCCCCAAAAAAGGTTTTAAGCCAGTTATTTATATCTTTAGCTGTAGTGTGTCAATAGGAAATATCCGTTCACATTTCCAAACATTCATTTTGCCAGTAATTGTAATAATCCAGTGAGATTTTTGAATACACAAGGAGTCTGACAACAGCCGGTGCTCCACATGGAGATCAGAGCTCACCATCATCAAATCCGTCTGTGATTACATGAAGAAACAGATGAAACTGAGACAAACTAAGTCTAGGAGAACTGTGGCCGTGTCTCTAAGATGCTTGAAGAAACCTGCCTCCAAAGATACAGCACTGTGAAGAGTTTTAGGCACTTGTGTTTTTAAAAAATACTGTTATAAATAGATTTTATTTATCAATTAACTTCTATTAACTAAATCAAAACAATATTTTGTGTGACCACCCTTTGCATTTAAAACAGCTCTTGTCCAGGTACACTTGGGCATCATTTTTCAGGTAGCTTTGGAGGCAGGTTTCTTAAAATCTCTTGGAGACACGGCCACAGTTCTTCTGGATTTGGTTTGTCTCAGTTTCATCTGTTTCTTCATGTAATCACAGACGGATTTGATGATGGTGAGCTCTGATCTCCATGTGGAGCACCGGCTGTTGTCAGACTCCTTGTGTATTCAAAAATCTCACTGGATTATTACAATTACTGGCAAAATGAATGTTTGGAAATGTGAACGGATATTTCCTATTGACACACTACAGCAATAGATAGAAATAACTGGCTTAAAGGGATAGTTCACCCAAAAATGAAAATTTGATGTTTATCTGCTTACCCCCCAGCGCATCCAAGATGTAGGTGACTTTGTTTCTTCAGTAGAACACAAATGATGATTTTTAACTCCAACCGTTGCCGTCTGTCAGTCAAATAATGCGAGTGGATGGGAACTTCTACTATAAGAGTAAATAAAACTTGCTTAGACAAATCCAAATTAAACCCTGCGGCTCGTGACGAAACATCGATGTCCTAAGACACGAAACGATCGGTTTGTGTGATAAACCAAACAGTATTTATATAATTGTTTACCTCTAAAACACCACTATGTCCAACTGCATTCAGCACTCGATTAGTGAGGTCTGATCGCGCTCTGACAGCGGCAGTGATGTCTCGCGCATATACTTAAATGAATGCTAGACATCACTGCCGCAAACCTTTTTTGGGGGGTGAAAATACTGACGTGCCTAAGTCTTTTGCACAGTACTCGCAATTGTGAGAAAAAAAGCCAGAATTGCGAGTTTTTATCTCAGAATTCTGACTTTATATCACGCAATTGCGAGTTTATATCTCGCAATTCTGACTTTATATTATATTATATTATATTGTGAGATATAAACTCGCAATTGCGAGATAAAAAGTAAGAATTCTGAGATAAAAAGTCGCAATTACTCCTTGTATTTTTTTATTTAGTGGCGGAAACGGGCTTCCATAGTCTGTCGTGAACAGGCGATGACTGCTATTTTGTAGCATATTAAATGAATGAATGTTCTAAAAATGAAAGCCTGCCTGAATTTGGAATGTTTACCAAACAAATAAGATTCTGAGTTAGGATATTTCTGTAATATGGCTCCAAATGTTGACAGAGGATGAATTCGATTGCCTCGATTTTCCTTTCTCAGTACAAATTAACAAACAAAGCTGGTTAAATAAAACATTTTAAGCTATTCTTTACTTTTTGAAATTGTTAGAAAACCAATTTAGACAATGATTTAAAATACCACTTTTTTATAGCATGGATATACACAACATTCAAAAGAGAGAGAGAGAGAAATTGTTTTTTATTCTGCATAGGTGCATTAAATTGTTCAAAATTGACAGTAAAAACATTTATAATGTTACAGAAATGCTGTTCTTTTGAACTTTCTATTCATTACAGAATCCTGGGTGGGATGAAACATCAGTTTCCACAGCAATATAACTGTTTTCAACACTGATAATGATAAAAAAAAAATGTCTCTTGAGAACCTGTAGGATCATGTGACACTGAAAACTGGAGTAATGATGCTGAAAATCCAGCTTTGTCATCACAGGAATAAATTACATTTTAATATATATTCAAATAGAAAACAGTTATTTTAAGTAAGCAATAATGTACGAGAGGCTGTGCTGTATCGTGAATACGCCCTTCAGCCGTGACTTATTCACGATACAGCACTCGGTTACCTTATTGTTTTTATAAAACAGTTACCACACAATACAAATATTAAAGCCAAAAATATGTATCAATGCAACTTTCATGAAGTAAAGTTTCACTAAAAGCCTTCCTTCCGCCAGAAAAAAATAGTCCCTGACCGTGAACAGCAACAGAAGTTTCATTACGCCATTAGATGGCAACAAAGACTGTGTTTATGAGTATGTCAGTCAGTAGCAAAGACTTTTACATTGAAAAGACTGAATTGTTGTGAACACTGAACAAGACGCAACTGACAAATGCTTTAACTAGCGCTGTCAGTCACGGGAAAACCCCATAACTGTTAAAAGGACAAGATATTGCAGCAGACATTTCAACAGATTTTTTATTATGAACATAGGACTGACCTGAAGGAAAATGCTAAATCTGAATGCAGATAATTAAATCGCTCACTCGAACTCTTTCTCACAATACTCTTCTACATAATACAGTAAGCTTCACTGAACAATATAAACTGAGAACAAACAGTTTACGTTGCTAAGAGTGGTTGCTAAGGGTGTTGTGTAGTGATACACAGAACCGTTGGGTGAAGCAGTCATAGCCGTGTTTTATCATGAATACGAGGAATCAGAATCAGAATCAGAATCAAGGACAGGAACTAACTTAACTATTTTATAAGTTGTAATAATATATTGTCACGATATTTACTGTAAAATTCAGTTATTGCATAGTCATTTTATTAGAAGTTACAAGATTGAGTTGATGTGTCTTAAAAATATTTATGCATATAAGCATGTTTGCTCTGGGCTGATATTCCTGAATTTTGACTGAGACAACCTCAAAAAAGCTATGGTATGGAAGCCTGTTTTTGTCTCAGCGTCATTAAAAAAAAACATATAAAGAGAAATAAAGTAATTTGTCTTTTTTTATTTTTTACTCTCAGGTATAAAATAGCTTCCATAATATGGGTAGACTACATCACAGACTAATATTGTGACTAGTTCTATATTTACATGCCAACCTTAAAGGTGCTAAAGAGGATGTTTTGTTTTATACATTTTTGCAATATTACTTGAAACTGTCTTTACTAACTGATAAAAGACTATTTATTAGGTGCTCTGAAAGTAATAATATTAATATACATCATCTGTGCACGAGGTAGGGCCTTAAAAACATCAGCCAATCGTTTACGCGATCATCGCGTAAACGATTGGCCCTCTGGCTTGTCAATCACTGCCGTGACGTTCCTTGAGAGACGTGCTCGCTCCAGTAACTTTCCACACTCCACAGGCGCTGCATGCAATGTTTTTGTCAGGAGACAGGAATAACAACTGCAGATTATGAGTTACCTGCGGTGAGTCCGACATAATGAATCCAAAAAACACGACACAGCGAATGCCGGTGGTAAACACTCGTGTTCCAATACTCGTGCACGAGTTTTGGGAGGTGTTCCCTTGAAATGAGCTGTGAAGGAGGGGGGCTGTTCTTACGCATGCGCTCATTTCTAAAACTCAGTAACAGTCTCTGGATTCTCAGTCGACGAAAAAATCCTCTCTATTACCTTTAAATCATCTGTCAAATTACTGCAAAATGTATGAGAAATTCACAAGACAACATTTCTGAGTAGTCATACAGAAACATATTCATATATATAAAACATATTTATTATGTACAAAAAAATGTTACAATCAGTTGTAGATATCTACCAGTAATACAGTCTCATTTGTGTCACAAATGCAATGTTTTCGAAGTTAAAATACCTTTAGGTTTAATGTGCAGAGACCATAAAACATTTATAGTCTGAACTCCCTGAAAAGTATAAAGCACATGGGACTGTGGAGCTGTGCACTGTTCCAAACAGCCGAACAATGGCTCAACTAATGGCGTGAGTTTGTGGCAAGAACATCTGTTTGAGCACCCAATGGCAAAAGAGGAAAGTGTCCTGATTCTGTTTGATGGAATAGTGGCACAAAAACTGTACTTCAACTTTAAACAGTGCAGCTAGTTTGGAAGACTGTAAATGTGAAAATCTGTGAGATCTCTCCCACAGACACATTTGGAATTTCATGAACAATGTCTTAATACTCTTTTCAGTACGATTAAAGAGTTCTTCAGTAAAAACAATCACGTTTCTGATTGTTCTATTTAAGGCACCACAGTAGAGATAAAACATCATGAGGTATGAAACAGCAGAGTTAATTCACTTCAACAGGCGGCATAAAATGTCTTTCATAGTCCGAGACGCACTGCTGGTCCCACCAGTCTTCACCACTGTTATCCTCCTCTTCATCAGTGTCAACCATCTCACTGTACTCTTTTTTCCAGCTGTCCTGCTTTGAAATGTTTCCTCTGTTTGATTCCTCCGAGTCTTCTAACCACTTCTCCCCACCTTCATTTGTTCTGCCCAGTCCATCCCGCACCTGAAAATGTTTGGGTTTCGCATCGATTAAAATCTTCTCCAGCTCAATCTCTGAGGGAGGGGGAGGTGTGTTGGGATGCAGGTTCTCCACAATCTCCAGCTCAGAGATCTTCACAGTCAATTCTGACGGAGGATAGAGCCATGGCCACGTTTGCTGGAAGAAAAACAAACAACAAATATTTAAACATTTTTATATGTGTGTCTCAGTCTCTTTCATATAGCTTTATAAAACTTTATAGATTCTCACCTGAAAGTTCATATGTTTAAATGATTTACTGTTTAATGGATCTGGGATCTTCTGAGAACAGTAACGTGACCTGTACCAAGATAGCAGATATTCATTAACCACAGTGTGTCTAATTTACCAGTTAAGGGGCCTGATATAGTTCTTTTCGTATTCTTCGCTTAGGGGTGAAAAGAAGTTACACTGTTTTTACACACCGGTATAACATCCTGACACAACCTATGCTGCTAAGAGCGCCGTTTAAATGAATATGTAAATATGTGTTGCGTGCTTTTCTCTCAATATCAAAATAAACAACAAAATGACAGCAATGAGAAAACACTACCCAAAAATGAAAATTTGATGTTTATCTGCTTACCCCCAGCATATACTTCAATGAGCGCGAGACATCACTGCCGTTGTCAAAGCGCAATCAGACCTCACGAATGGAGTGATGAAAGCAGTTGGACATGGTGGTGTTTTAGAGGTAAAAAATTATATAAATACTGTTCGGTTTCTCGCACAAACCGATCGTTTCGTGTCTTAAGACATCAATGTGTCGTCACAAGCCGCAGGGTTTAATTTGGATTTGTCTGTCGTGTTTTATTTACTCTTATAGTCCAAGTTCCCGCTGACTTGCATTATACCACTGACAGACGGCAGCGGTTGCAGTTAAAGCAGAACTCAGTAAGATTTGCGAAGCTCCCCCTACAGTTTCCTTCAGTGAATCACACAGTCGTAAATACTCCAAGCGCAGCTCTGGACTACAACGCTCACCAGCGCAGTTGTTTTGCAAATACAGTACAAGAAAGAGGAGGTGGGTAATTTGCAAATACAGTACACTCGATGGAGGTGGGTAATTTTCGAAACTGTCTTATAAAGTCATAATATATACATTGTTTTTGAATTACCGTAAAGCATTTTGTCACTCTCGCGTGAACGTGAACATGAGGCGAGATTGTTTCGGGTCGGTGCAGCTCAAGTTGCAAGTGCTGTATTCTGGCGTAGACGTGCCAGAGGGGGTTAGTGCTCGCCTCAAACACACCACTACAAGTCAATTAACCATCGTAAGGACTTAGAAAACTATTTATGAAGGTAAAAGAAGTTACTTAGTTCTGCTTTAAAAATCATCAATTGTGTTCTACTGAAGAAACAAAGACACCTACATCTTGGATGCAGATAAACATCAAATTTTCATTTTTGGGTGAACTATCCCTTTAAATATATCTCCGATTGTGTTAGTCTGAAAAAAGATAGTCATATACACCTAGGATGGCTTGAGGGTGAGTAAATCATGGAATAATTTTCATTTTTGGGTGAACTATCCCTTTAAGAAAGCATCTGATCATAGTGATGTGGGTATGTTTGCATGAACTCTGCAATTCAGCACTCCAGTAAAGTCAAGTCACATTTATTTATATAGCACTTTATACAATAGATAGCTTTAAACCAAGCAGCTTTACAGTATTAAACATGAAAAAATGTGTCAGAGTCTCTTTCATAGCAACTTAGCAAAGAAGGCGGAGCCACAAAGCGTGCATGGAGTAAATTATCTCTTTTTTCATTTTCACAAAACTGTATGCAAGACAATAAACGTGCATACAATGCCAATGCTATATAATAGAATGATATAATGGAAAGCAGAGGATAATTTTTTATCTGATAATTGAATGCAATTGATTGGAATGTATGATGGAATTATAATGAAAGGTAATACTCACAATAGGAAGATAAATGCCAAAATTAACATCAATGGTATGAATAGAGCCAACAGTGTTGAGGTAACAAAACCTAGGAGATGAGATGACAGAAACAAAGACTGATTTACTACCCGAAGCTGAATTTTTGAACTACACACTGTATGCAAAAAGGACCTCTTAGTATTTTGGATGACGCATGCAATGTAGATCCCAACGGAAGGAAGAAAGAAACAGCTTGTTTTGCTCATTCTTACGGTTTTCATTAGTGGTGGAAAAAGTGGTGATGCTCCTCTTGCCTTCACCAGCAGCGCTCACAGCGCTCACCCAGGCCTGGTACTGTTGGGACGGCTGCAGGTCTGACAGCTGCATGCTGGTCTTGTCAGTGCTTACGTTAGACCCTGTTAAACAGGCCAGAGGACAGAGATATACTCTACCGTTAAAGTCTGGGAATCTCTTCTGCTCACCAAGGCTGCATTTATTTGGTTCAAAATACAGTAATACAGTAATCTTAAGTATTGTTACAATTTAAAATAACTCTTTCCTATTGTAATATATATTAAAATATAAATTATTCCTGTGATGTCAAAGCTGAATTTTCAGCATCATTACTCCAGTCTTCAGTGTCACATGATCCTTCAGAAATCATTCTAATATGATGATTTACTGCTCAAGAAACATTTATTATTATTATCAGTGTTGAAAACAGTTGTGCTGCTTCATATTTTTGTGGATACAGGATAATGAAAGAAATAAGTAACTTTTTAAAGCCCAGGACACACCAAGCCAATGTCAAAGAACTAGTGGCGATGAAAGCTGACTGTGTTGTCATCTCTCGTCGGCTGCATCTCGGCCAAAAAGCTGTGCTTGAACACACCAAAAGGACTAAAAGGTAACTGTCAACTAGCATGTGTTTCTAAGAAAATAACTGTCTATATATCAGCAGGTATCAATAGTCTATTTTCGTCATTCAAAAAGGGAAACCAAAACTAGGACTGCAGATATACAAACTGTTCACAAAGAGGAGCTCACTTTCGCTTACCATTTTGAATATCCATCATGCGGATCACTTTCTTCATTGCAGTCAGCTGATGTATTATGAAAATATTTGAAATATTTTGAAAAAAAAAAAAAAAACCCAGAAAGAGTCTGACTAGAGCCAATGGTGTGGAACACACTGAAAAAAACTAAGCCCACCAACCCTCAAAAACGGCCTGACAATGTAAAACGGCTGACCGTCGGCTTAATGTGTCCAGTCCTTAAGACTCACATTAAGGTTGAGATAATGGGTTACCTGTCTCATCGATGCCCACCAAGTAATACAGGATGAAACCTTTGCTCTCATGCACAGGGATGGGGCTCCACGTCAGAATGACAGAAGAGTGAGAGGTGATCTTCACATGAAATTGTGGGACTTCAGGAGGAACTGGGCAGGGAGATGAAGAGATGATACCAATATGAAGGCTAGATGACTAGAAAATCTGATTACAGGATCTTGCATTTACTAACCAAGTACTTTGTGCCCTAAAACGGCCACAACTAGCTCAAAGTGAGAACATGTTTAACGAATAAAATGCATTACACTTTTTTGCAATCAATCTAAGTGAATGGTAACGTTGCACTTAGGGTTGTCAAAAGTGCCGACTTTGGTACCTCTGATTGGCCAGTGTGTTCATGTGCTCAACAGATATGTCTGTGATTGGCTACAATGATCAACACTTCAAAAACATGTAAATAGACATCTTTGAGCTTGGTAACGTAACATTTTTAAAATTTCAGTACCGTCTTGGTACCGAAATCAGTACTTTTGACAACCTTAGTTGCACTATACAGGATAATTACTGAAAATGCAATATACTTCGACAATGGATGTGTTTTTTTTAACAAATAAGTTGTCAATTGGGGTGTACGTTTGTAAACACACAGTATTAATTAACTGTAATATCAATATTATTTTTGGACAATTTGCAATTAAAACGGAAAAGCCAGATTTTACTTGATGTCTTTTGGACTTTGGTCTGTTGGCAATAAAATAACAAAGGTGCAGTCAGTAATTTAAGGGATGCCATACTTCCTTGAAGTGTGTATGCAATCGCTGACTTGAGGAAAGTGCTGTGGTTGGTGAAGACGGCAAACAGCGACACATTATATGCTGTGTAGTTCCTGAAGTCACCTGTGGATGGAGACAAACGCAAAATTACTGTCAGGGTCAGAAGAAATAACAGCTTTCTCTCTTTTTCACACAATCACAAGCACACCTATGTTTCACTAAATTAGCCGATTTTTTGGCCCTCACAAACATAGCTAAACCTGTACACACATACTCATAAACCCACCTGTGATTGTAACAGATCTCTGGGTTCTGTTCGCTCTGACCCAGTTCAGGCACGGATGGTAAGGTACTACAGACACGTATTGTACCACATACTCCAGGACACTCTCAGAGAACTGTGGGTGCACATGCCATGAGACCTGCAGTGTCTGATTCTCACCTATTACACTCAGATTCACCTCAGGTGCCGTCTGTCCTGCAGGGCATAAATATGATATAAATATAATTATACACTATCATTCAAAAGTTTGGGAGTGGTAAAATTTTAAGTTTTAGCTTTTTTGTTGTTGTTTAAAGAAGTCTCTTAAGCTCAGCAAGGCTGCATTTATTTTATCAAATACAGAAAAAAAAATGTAAAATTGTGAAATATTATTGCAATTTAAAATAATAACTTTTTCCTATTTTTATGTTTTAAAATATTTTTTTTCCCTGTGATGGTAAAGCTGAATTTTCAGCATCATTACTCCAGTCTTCAGTGTCACATGATCCTTCAGAAATGATTCTGATTATTGATGCTCAAGAAACATTTCCTATTATTATCAATGTTGAAAACAGTTGTGCTGCCTCATATTTTTGTGGATACAGGATTCTTTGTTAAATAAAAAGTTAAAAAGAACATCATTTATTTGAATCAGAAATCTTATAAATATTATAAATATCTTTACTGTCACATTTGATCAATTAAATGAATCCTTCCTGAATAAAAGTGTTAATTTCTTTCAAAAATATCTTACTAAGCCCAAACTTTTGAAAAGTAGTGTAGGTGTATATTGCATTATTTTATAAAAATTTAAATATAATTAAAAATATGTATATAGTTTCATAAAATGAGAGATAATGGCAAATGACTAATAATTCAAATTAAATATCACATATAAACTTCAAATATAAAACACAACTTCTAGTCAAAATTTTGTATTGACATACCCCTCACAGGAAACGGCATGAATGTGGGGTCGGACGTGCCCATTGAGGTGTTGGCAGACACAAAAACTCCCATAACACCCATCTTCAGAGTGAACTGTCTGAGCTGCAGGCAGTTCTGCTCGTGGTGATGCTGACTTCCTGTGTCTCTCCGTTGCCTGGTAACCTGCTTGACCTCAGTGCCATTTTTAAGCTTCAGAGTCACAATATAGCTGCTAATTTCCCCTCTAGCCTGAGAAAGGGGCATTTCCTGTGAGACAATAAATAACGTCAGACAGTCAAATTTTTACAGCTCATTCATGATGTAATGAATCATGACTAAGACACTGTTCAAGAACCAGTTAAAATGAAGCATTATAGGAGTATAGCCTACCTTCCAATAGATGTTACAGGAAGAGTTGTCAGAATTAGGGGCACAATCACTCCAAACATCCAGCTGTCCAACCGGTGCTGAAACCACAGAATATTACAGAGTCATCATCATTGATTATCTTATGTATTAGATTTAGAAAGGAATACTAGCATCTGCAAACAGCATACTGTGCAGTATGTACTGTATACCATTAAAAAAACCTCAAAAACAATTCAAACACTAGTATGCAGTATGCAACAAGATACAAGCAACCATCTTAACATAGACGTGAGAACGGAACAGGATAAACAGAAAATGAGGGCTCTGTATCTTTTTTTAATACATACTACACACACACACAAATCAATAATCAATAAAAAGTTTTTGTACACCAAATCAGCATTATTACAACGATTTTCAGTTATATATTCAAATAGAAAACAGTAATTCTAAATTGTAAATATAGCTGCGAGCAGCGATGGCGGGCCCAAGCCCGGTGGCACCGCCACCCCGGTGGCTTCAGGGCAACTGTGCACAGCGGGCAATAGGCACTTAAAACGGTTAAACATCAAAGGACTATTTCAAATTCACTCCACGTTTACTGCACTACAAGGTGCCACTATAGAGCCCCTCCTCCCTGCCCATTTTCAAAGGATTACATGTGCCAAGTTTTAACATTATTCTGATGAATTTTGAAGCAAATCAGGTAAAAATAAGAGGGTCATCTCAATGTATGCTGAAAGTGACACATTTTCTGCTTCCAGTTGGTGGCGCTATGACTTTGAATCACAATAGTCACATCCATGTGATCAGCCTTGTACAACGAAGACTAAGCCGAAGTTTCATCAAAATCAATTAATGTATGCAGAAGTTATAACACTTTGTTTCCCTTTTCTTGCCATAAATTCGTTGCCTCGCCACGGCCAAACCGTTTGAGATATCCAAAATCCGTTTGCAATTAAACAACTTCAATGTGTTAGCAACAAGTTAAAAAAAGCTTGGTGTAAATTGGATAAACCCTGTAGGAGTAGTAGTATAAAATTCATAGCCTGTTTTTTCAAAAAATTAACATTCAAACCAAAATAGCTGACTTCCTGTTGGTCGGAGCTAATGAATGTAAATTAGAAAATTGTCCGGCTTGATGAGAACAATATGTGTACCAAGTTTGGTGACTGTAGGAAAAACAAACCCCCCCACTTTTGTCAAAAGGTGGCGCTACTGAGCCCCTCCACCACGCCCATTTCTATGGCTTTGTCCATGTCTACTGGTTGACAATATTGATGTGTGTGT